>NW_016911532.1:456022-484855 GCF_001483705.2 Eufriesea mexicana | reverse complement strand
GAGGATTTATGTTATGGAATCAAATACTGAAGCATTATAGAGATTGTTTGTGTTGCAGCAGCAAAAGCAAAGTAGAATAACATACAGATATAAATGCGATAATGGAACCAGGAGTGTTTACCAGTCGAGAATTCAAGAATTGGTGCAGATAAAGAGTTATTGTATTAAATTTTACGACACTGTACACACCTCAACTGAATGGAAAAATTAAGTCGAATATTACTGAGTAAAACACGAGCACTCCTATACGACTGAAATGGAAAAAAGAAATTGTGGATGGAAACTGTGTATTTTGCAACTTATCTACAGAATAAAGGTTCTGCAACAGCAGTGAATACAACTGCATACAGAAAGTGAGTAGGAGAAAGATCTCACATATGAATTACACATTTTTTGAGAAGCTAATATTCTTCGAATCTGAAAGTAATAAAGCAATTTTGTTTGTAGGTTCGTTTCAAGGAAAGTAAACTCTGCAAGTATTGCACAATGAATATTACAGACTAAGTTTTGTTTTGTACAGTATAGTTAAATAAATGATGCAGTATAATCTTTCTATCAAGAGTTTGATTCATTTCAATATTAGAATTACCAAAGTGATCTCATACATAAAATATGGCAAATTTATAGTCTTTTTATCAGAAGCTGGTATTGATCTCATTGAGTAAGGAAAATAGTTATACATATTTATTTCTTTTTTGCATTTGACCCTTTAGTAATTCTGGACAAATTAATTCCTTTTTTAATTAATTA
This sequence comes from Eufriesea mexicana, assembly GCF_001483705.2. Taxonomy (NCBI): domain Eukaryota; kingdom Metazoa; phylum Arthropoda; class Insecta; order Hymenoptera; family Apidae; genus Eufriesea; species Eufriesea mexicana. The sequence goes on along the minus strand of NW_016911532.1, from coordinate 484,105 downwards.
TTTTGTAATAATTATTGCATGGAGGGTGTGAACTGATACCAGTGATCGTTTGACAATAATTATTATCTTTTATACAATCAATTTATAAATTCCATGTACACATTATAAAAAGAATATGCTTGTGCATCTTCTCATACATTTTTGTTCACATTATACTTCTAGTTTTGTCGTTTATTTAATATATTCTCAAATGATCATTGTCGTTGGTACAAAATCACGTACGTATTTAATATTTTCTCAAATGATCATTGTCGTTGGTTCGAAATCACGTACGCCTTCAATTAATTACGGATAACAAGTTAATTAGCATCCAATTATTCTCAAAATCACAAAAGAATGTTGCCTATAGTTCCAGCTTTGGGATGTAACTGTAAAAATTCATAAATTGATTACTGAAACTCATTATTTGTTAATTTTCCACTGTCCAATTAATTTATTGGGACAATAATCGATTCAAATTCACGCGCCTTCAATCAGCGCCATCTACGATATAGATGGCTCTGATGTCAGTATACTAACTCTGGTTATGTGCTCCGAATATATTTTAATAAATCAAATCGGCAGCGGAAAATTCACTAATTACTCAATATCTGTGATTAATTTATGGACTTTTATAATTGCATCTTAAAGTCAGATCTTTCAAGAACTTTCACATATATTTTTCAATATAAATTTGTCCCTAATTAATTAATTATTAATAATTGTTCTGCGCAGTGTTTGAATTGTTGTCGAAGATTGTCGAAGACGCCATTGATTTTTCATTAATTACTATCCTTTACGCAATTAATTTATGAAACTTTATGCACTCCTTATAAAGACAATGTTCTTGCGAATTTTCTCATATAACTTTTGATCACATTTTGTTTCTAGTTCCGTTGAGTATTAAGTATTTTCGCGGAAGATCGTGATGGTCGTTGTTACGAAATCATAGATGCCATAAAACAAAAATTAATAACTAACAATTTAGATTTAAATTCTTTACGAATATTATATAAGAATGTTGCTTGAAGTTCCAGCTTTGCAATGAAATTATAAAAGTTCATAAATTAATTACGGAAATTGAGTAATTAATAATTTTTCACTGGCGGAACCATTGTATCCTTTTCTATCCCCTCTCTGTGTGGTATTGATCTCATTGAGTAAGGAAAATAGTTATACATATTTATTTCTTTTTTGCATTTGACCCTTTAGTAATTCTGGACAAATTAATTCCTTTTTTAATTAATTATTTTGTAATAATTATTGCATGGAGGGTGTGAACTGATACCAGTGATCGTTTGAAAAAAATTATTATCTTTTATACAATCAATTTATAAATTCTATGTACACATTATAAAAAGAATATGCTTGTGCATATTTTCATAAATTTTTGTTCACATTACATTTCTAGTTTTGTCGTTTATTTAATATTTTCTCAAATGATCATTGTCGTTGGTTCGAAATCACGTACGCCTTCAATTAATTACGGATAACAAATTAATTAGCATCCAATTATTCTCAAAATCACAAAAGAATGTTGCCTATAGTTCCAGCTTTGGGATGTAACTGTAAAAATTCATAAATTGATTACTGAAACTCATTATTTGTTAATTTTCCACTGTCCAATTAATTTATTGGGACAATAATCGATTCAAATTCACGCGCCTTCAATCAGCGCCATCTACGATATAGATGGCTCTGATGTCAGTATACTAACTCTGGTTATGTGCTCCGAATATATTTTAATAAATCAAATCGGCAGCGGAAAATTCACTAATTACTCAATATCTGTGATTAATTTATGGACTTTTATAATTGCATCTTAAAGTCAGATCTTTCAAGAACTTTCACATATATTTTTCAATATAAATTTGTCCCTAATTAATTAATTATTAATAATTGTTCTGCGCAGTGTTTGAATTGTCGTCGAAGATTGTCGAAGACGCCATTGATTTTTCATTAATTACTATCCTTTACGCAATTAATTTATGAAACTTTATGCACTCCTTATAAAGACAATGTTCTTGCGAATTTTCTCATATAACTTTTGATCACATTTTGTTTCTAGTTCCGTTGAGTATTAAGTATTTTCGCGGAAGATCGTGATGGTCGTTGTTACGAAATCATAGATGCCATAAAACAAAAATTAATAACTAACAATTTAGATTTAAATTCTTTACGAATATTATATAAGAATGTTGCTTGAAGTTCCAGCTTTGCAATGAAATTATAAAAGTTCATAAATTAATTACGGAAATTGAGTAATTAATAATTTTTCACTGGCGGAACCATTGTATCCTTTTCTATCCCCTCTCTGTGTTTGTCTGTCACGTGATCAGCACATCGACGACCTCCTTGCCTATTCTATATTCCTATCACTTTCTTGATTTTTGAGCCCAAATCATAGATGGCGCTGATCGAAGGCGCTTGAATTTGAATCGGTTACTAGCTGTGGTAATGTACTGCTGACACATCCTATTATTGAACGGTAATTGTATGATGGATATTTTCGACTGTAAACGGCGAATTAATCTATACCTGGGGAAAATGAAGAAATATTGCGGGAGTAATGGAAACAAAGGATACTTAGGGTGAGTAATGTAAAAAGGAATCTATGTGGGTTGTGCATGTCTGAGGAAAAAAATAAACCAAACAGGTTATGTACTGCCAACAGAATATAGGCCACGTATTTGAGTGGGGAAAACAAAATTCGAGAAGGAAATTGGAAGTATCAATAGATGAAAGGATCAAGATGGATATCATACTTGAAAATTTACAGTTGTCTTCATGCCGTAATGTCAAGGTTTGCATGATTGTGCAATGAAAGAACCAAGAAATATAGAAAAGTGCAAACAGGATTGGTTAAAAAATATTGTGTAGGTACAAAATCTGATAGTTTCAACCAGAAGGAATGAACTTGTGTATCAAGTTTACGTCAAGTCATGAAATATGGGTAACATTCAGCAACATCTACAAAAAGTATAAGAAGAACAAAGATAATTTGTTACGGAGGAATTTTTCATGTATAAATATAAATTTGAATGTGATATCATAACCCACATTGCGTGTCAGACAGGTAAGTTTTCAAATTACATGCATTAAGGAATAAGATACAGAAAATAATGCTGTAACTAAAATCTTATGTATGTTTCTCGATCATGTATTTGCAAATGCCTGGGATTTATCACAGAAAGAAGAAAAGGAAATAGATAATCTCAAAACTGAACTGATTGTCAAGGAAGCAAGGGGAAAAGCAGATCTGTAGCATTCAAACCTCAGGAGAAGAGATGTTTGAAGTACAATTTCATTAGACATCTTGCATATGCATGTTGGAAAAACAACAAAGGTAACATAGAAATTAAATGTTCTAATTGTGGCAGATTGTAATAAAAATCAGTAACATTTCTAGCATTAGGAAGAAAGGTCCAGACTTAAGAGATATACTCTTCACATTTGACATGTAAGAAGTTCAATTATTTGGAAAAATTCATATGGACTGTCATTTTGAAAATATAAAGGAATGAAAAGGTGATCAAGATAAAAAAGGAACACCTGCTTCTTGACAGAGAACGATGGAACAGAATAATGGATTTTGAACTCCAGAACAACGAGCCACATGGTTAACAAACTAGAATATTTTAAATAATGGGAAGAAATAATGGTAGAATTTGGATCAGTGTAAAGAAGTATTTCCATAGAAGCTAAAGCGAAAGTTAAAATAGAGACAAATACTTGAATATTGTTTATGTTCCACACTTGATATAGAATTTATTGTCAGTAAATCTGATAACTGGAGATGGTGATGAAGTAATTTTCAAGGAATATGAAGTAACAGTTCATAAGAACAAAAAAGAAATATTCGTAGGGAAGATATGTAATAATGGACTTTATACTAGCAGAAAAAAACAAAAAGCTGATACAGTGGCACAGAAAATTGGGGAATCCATGTATAGGGAACCTGAAAGAGTTGCTCACTAAAGTATTGGAAATGAAAGTAACGAAAAGAGTACTAAAGACAGGAATTGGAGAATGCAGGATATTTTCGTGAAGCAAAGTAATCGAAGATTCCATTTCGAGAGACAAGAACAAGGTTGAGAAGCCAATTGGAGACAAAACATTCTGAATTATCTTATCTTATAGAGCCAAACACATGGAATAGAAATAGGTATGTGATGATAGTGTTGTATTTTATTAATTTTGTAAGGATTTATGTTATGAAATCAAATACTGAAGCATTACAGAGATTGTTTAATTATGTTGCAGCAGCAGGAGCAAAGTGGAATAACGTACAGATTTAAATGGGATAACGGAACCAGGAGGGTTTACCAGTCGAGAATTCAAGAATTGGTTGAGATAGATAGTAACTATACTAGATTTTACGACACTATATACACCTCAACTGAATGGAAAGGTTTAATCGAATATTACTGAGTAAAACACGAGCACTCCTGTACGACTAAAATAGAAAAGAAATTGTGAACGGAAGCTGTGTATTTTGCAACTTATCTACAGAATAAAAGTTCTGCAACAGCAATGAATACTACTAAATATAGAACGTGAGTAGGAGAAAGATCTCACATATGAATTACACGTTTTTTGAGAAGCTAATATTCCTCGACATCTGAAAGTAATAAAGCAATTTTGTTTGCAGATTCGTTTCAAGGAACGTAATCTCTGCAAGAATTACGCAATGAATATTACACATTAAGTTTTGTTTTGTACAGTATAGTTAAATAAATGATACAGTATATTCTTTGTACCAAGAGTTTAATTCATTTTAATATTGGAATTGCCAATGAGGTCTCATGCATAAAATATTGCAAATTTATAGTTGTTCTATCAAAAGTTACTATTGATTTTATTGAGATAGGAAGAAAATTATACATACTTATTTCTTTTATGCATTTGACGCCTTTAGTAATTCTGTATAAATTAATTCCTTTTTAATTAATTAATTTGTAATAATTATTGCACAGAGGATGTGATGCAACTGTAAAAATTCATGAATTGATTACTGAAATTCAGGATTTGTTAATTTTCCAATGTCGAATTAATTTATTGGGATAATAATCGATTCAAATTCACGCGCCTTCAATCAGCGCCATCTATGATATAAATGGCTCTGATGACAATATACTAACTCTGGTTATGTGCTCCGAATATATTTTAATAAATCAAATCGGCAGCGAAAAATTCACTAATTACTCAATATCTGTGATTAATTTATGAACTTTTATAATTCCATCGTAAAGTCAGATCCTTGAAGAACTTTCACATATATTTTTCAATATAAATTTGTCCCTAATTAATTAATTATTAATAATTATTCTACGCAGTGTTTGAATTTTTTCCGGATATAGCAATAGTTTTTCATTAATTACTATCCTCTACGCAATTAACTTATGAAGCTTTATGCACTCATTATAAAAGCAATGTTTTTGCGAATCTTCTCATATCACTTTTATTCACATTTTGATTCTAGTTTCGGTGAGTATTATATTTTTTCACGGAAGATTGTGATGGTCGCCGTTAGGAAATCATAAACGCCATCAAACAAAAATTAATAACTAACAATTTAGAGTTAAATTCTTGACGAAAATTATATAAGAATGTAGCCTGAAGTTCCAGCGTTGCAATGAAATTATAAAAGTTCACAAATTGTTTACGAAAATTGAGTAATTAATAATTTTTCACTGTCGGTGCCCTTCTATTCTTTTCTATCCCCACTCTGTCCTTGTCTATCACGTGACCAGAGCTTCGGCGACATCCTTGCCTATTCTATATTCCTATCACTTTCTTGATTTTTGAGCTCAAATCATAGATGGCGCTAATCGCAGGCGGTAAAATTTTTATTTATTCGAAAGTAGAAAATTAATAAATTTCCAACTTTTTTAATTAATTCATGAGCATTTGTAACTGCACAGCAAAGATGGAATTATAGGCAACATTCTTATACAATGTTTAATTTAATAATTAGTTAGTATTAAATAAGATTGCTATAGAAAACTGTTTTTCTTGCATAATATTTTTATTATTTTGTAATAAATATACACTAGCATAAGAAAGCGTAAAAAATAAATTTTTTCATTGTGAAATTTTATTTACAATTGTTTATTAACAATGTTTTCATAGGTGAAAAATTAATACAAAATAAAAAATAGATTGAAAAAAAATAACTTATGGACCGGACTCGTACTCCGGTCCTCGATCATAGAAATTCTCGACTACCTCCGTTAGGCTACAACTCAAACTAGAAACTATTGAAAATAAAGCTGTATTGGCCATGCAATAAAACTTTAATCGTAAATATCTCAAAAACTATTGAATAGTTGCGGCTATAATGATATATTTTCTTAAACTGTATGGCGATATCTACAAACCTGCAAAGTTTCAAATAAATCGGTGACTCGAAGGACTTGCACTCTCCTTGTAAGACAGTCCATCAGTCGAAGAATGTCCAAAGTCTAAGAGTTTTCAGTTGAAGACATTGTGTTAAAGTCTAATGTCAGTTTATAAGAGTCAGTTTATCCCTTTCACTACGGTAGGCCCCGACACGGAGTCTCTCTCGTAGAAGCGTTGTGCCAAAAATGGAAACATTACGAACCGACAGTTTTTAGTATTCGAGGCCAAATCTTTTGAAGAAAAAAGAAAAAGAAAAAGAAAAACCGACTATCGTAATAGTGCTTGCAATTCTTTGCAATGAGAGCTAAATGGAACGGTAGCACTTGTCTTACTTTTTGGCTCAATTTTTGTGGTCGGTGACTATAGCCACCCGTAGTAGCAAAAGGTACTCTATTTATAAGCTTATTTTATTCCATTAAGAAGCCAACAATACTATCTTAAGTCAATCCATCCAAAATCCAATCCCACATATACATTAAAATCTGTGTCAACCATTACCACAGGTAGTACTACCGTTTCTGGGACACCCTGTATTTGATCAGTCTCATTTTCACATACTTCAACTCATTTTTGGCAATTTTCCCATCGTCACTTGGCAAAGTGATAAAGGAATATTTTGTTCCTTAGAGGATGCTCTTAAAGGTCCCGAAGGAATTTTTCATTTCCAGGTATTGTCAAAGATGACCTTTCTTTAACACTAGAACTATCGATCTTTAATAGGTACCTAACTATAACGTGCACAGATTATAGTAATTTCAGCGGTACGATGAATATGAGTGAATATATTGATTACAGTTCTTTCTTAATACGAGTTGATACCAATTTTATTCTTAAAGCAAGTGTATGTGTTCGGTGATTGCAAAAAGGAAAATTCTGGGACTGGGTTAGTAGTTCTAGTGTTAACACGTTGACCACCAACTACGAGATATCTCGTGGGTTGTTTCCTTGCCCAGGACGTCTACTACGAATTATCTCGTCCCTTCATTATTTGCCATATTTGTACAGCTACGAGGAAACCCGTAGTATAACTGTAGTATAATTCAAAAAGAAAAAGTTTATACAAGTTTATTCATGCAGAATAACATTTTTATGGTTTGTGATAATTCTTAAAACAATCTTGCATGCCAACTATGAGATAATTCGTAACATGTTTTTTTCTTAAAAACAAATATTTTTTAAGCTTTCTGATTATTACTATTGTAGGATACCATTTTCAAGGAAGTTGTGAGTCGGCTGTTGCCAACAAAAACAAGTCATAAACCGATCAACATTTTCTAGAAGCAAATGGAAAAGTTATTTTGGGTAACAAAATTAAGTTGCGTGGTCCCTACGTGGAGATGAAGCGTAGGTTAAGGAAAGCATAAAAGCGTGGTCCTTGACAACCAAAACAGAGTCCTTAGAAATCGGTTGTGACCAGCACAAGCGTGAATCGCTTGATGTTGGAAAGAAAGTTTTAAAAGAGTGCGTCTTTGTGTTTTCATTTCGTTATCTTGGTGTTCTTTTGCTAAGTTAAATCAGTATACGAGTTTTGAGTTTGTGTTATTGTGTTCTTGTTCTTTCAACAATTTTCGGTGTCTCAAGACCAGTATTCGCCATCCTACATTATGTATTATAAATAAAGTTTTTGATAATACATGATTAAATCAAATTTTCTTCTTAGACCGGAATCGTGAAAAGTTGCGTGGCAGTGAACGTGTTAACATCCTCCTTTAGGCATTTAGCATAGCAATAGTTACTATCATCTCGCACTCGTCGTTCAGATTATTAAATCAAAACAAGGTTAATATCAGCCTCCCGAGTGCACAGGGTTAAATGAAACATTACCAAACATTACCGGAAGCTGCATCGTCCCGATGACGATTGCCATGATTAGACCTCCTTCTTCGTCTTTTCTTCAGTCGCCTTTTATTCTCCTTCAGATCCAGCGACGACAACTTGTAATTCGTCACCGTAATATTCTTCGCGTTCAAAGAGAGCTTATCCAAACCGACCGTGCCGTTTACTTGGAAATCGATAATCACGCGGCCTATCAGTATCGATGGACCTCCAATATCGATAATCGGCGTTAATTCTAGACGATACTTCAACGGATGAACGAAAGGAGAAACCACATTTTCTCCAACAACGTCGGTGTCCTCGATCTCATCGTTCAGCAGATCTAATGTCTCATACGGCTAGAAAAATATAAATTTTGTTTAATATTAGATTTATATAAAAATTGGATTAATCTATTATTGCAGGAGATAATTAAAGCAATTGATGAAAGATGTACAATAACATTGTGAGTTACAGAAATTTGTCCTATAGAGATGCTAATGCAGTTTTAGTTTATAAATCATGTATAAATTGTCAAATTAATTATTAATAACAAATTAATATTGTTAATAATGAATTGTTCACGATGTACATTTATAATAAAAGTAAAGAATTAATAAATTATTGGCCAATTATTTAAACTTATAAAGTACTTGTGTTAAGTACCTGTAATTTGCAAGAAATTTATAAATTATTACATTAATAGTTAATAGCAAATTATTCGCAGCTTAAATTTATAATAAAAGTGAACAAATTAATAAGTTACTGGTTATTACTTGAACTTTTAATGTACTAATGTTAAAATGCACCTATAATTTGCAAAAGGTTTATAAATTATTACACTTATTGTTAATAACAAATCAATATTGTTAATAAGAAATTATCCGCAATGTGAATTTATAATGAAAATAAGAAAATTTAATCTTTCCAACTGCATTCATTCTCATCAATAATGAAAAAATGATTGTTGTTCAGTTTTGCAATATCTCTGTCATTTCATTTTATTTTCATTTATTGTTAAATAACATCGTTCTTAATAGAAAAATTTTAAACAATTTACTATGAAGTAATATTTAATGAACATTTTATGCGACATTAATAAATAAATAAATTCTTTCATTTTTATAAATATTCATTTCTACAAGTACACTATTTGTCAAATTAAATTCAACGAATAGTATAATAAAATTTAATTTATATGCAATTCATACAAAAGTTTAATTTTGCGTTACACCTAAACTATACGTTGCGTTAAATATAATTAATTTAATTGCAATTAGTTAATTAATGTTCAATAATATGCACAGCACATGATTATCGGAAAACTATAATTTAATATGCTTGGGTTACCGAATTATCCCCTGAAATTATGCAATTAATAATTGATTCCTGATACTTACAAATCTAGTGATTTATTTATGTACTATATTAATATACCTATAATTATTTATGTAATTATTTTATATAAGTATTTTATTAATCATTATTATAATAAAATATTGGTTACATATTTATCTGAAATTTTCGTCTTATCCACTGCCATAAGATACCGTACCAATTTTTCCACACTTCGAAATTAATACGAAAAATTTTAAGTGACTATGATAGTAAAATAGGTCGATCGATAATTTTATGTTACACTTATAGTTATTACACTCACATTTATATAAATAAATGCGACATGTGAACATAGATCTCCTAAAGAAATTTTCTTTTCTCTGACGATGGATTTATGAATGATTTAATGAAATCAATTTCGTGATCCTTTCATTTTCGTGTTACTTACTTTCTTTTTTGGTAAAGAATTGATGTACCATCCAAGAAATCCCGCGGCAACGACGCCGATAACAAAAACTACGACGATCCCTGCTATCTTTGTGTACGATAAGAACCAACCATCGCCCCTTTTACACTCGATGTCATCGCTAGTCATAAATTCCACCGGACCACCGCTGAATTGTGGCATACTTTGAGCTACAAGAATTATTTCATAACGTAAATCTTTGGAAAATATCAAAATATACCAAATCAATAAAACATAATATATAATATACGACTGTATATGTTAACATACAGTAATTTCATAGAGTACAAATAATTTAAGTAAATGTAATTTTTATTTTAATTGTAATTATGGTATTCTATAGTGTTAATCAATTGTTTGAAATTTGAAAACTCGGGTGAAATTTGAATTTTTCATTTAAGCTATGTACGTGCCTGACATAATTATTCATTCACAATAGCTTAACTGTTTCTAAAATCGTAGAAATTTTATTTTAAAAGAATTATTTTCGAATTTTGAATTATTTACGAAATTAATAAAAGATTCTGCTCAGGAATTAATTTGTTGAACGCTGCTAAAGTACTTATGAAAGTACTTAGAAGTATTTAGTACAGTAAAGTTCATTAGATTTTCTGAAATTGTACGAATGCTGATAATGTATACATATTTACATGTTTGATACTAATAAACATCGTTAATGAACATCGTAATATTAAATAAATGCAATTATTGAGTATGATTTGAAAAACTATAACATAAAGGAAAAATATTTAGTAAATATTTTATTTCCATTGCTAATTAAGAGATAGAACTAAAAATTTAGTTGAGAAAAGAACTTATTCTATATATCTCAATTTATTTTCTGAAATAGAAAATAAATAGAAAATAGATTGTTTTTCTACATCTCGGTCTATTTTCTTTAAAAATTACATTACATTCGAGCTATACGATAAATAAATTCAAAAAGATAGAATCAGATTGAAAATAAATAAATGAAAATTTGAGCAAAAATTAAAAATATTAAGATTGCAAAAATGCACAAAGTGTAACATTTTCTAGGAATTCCCAATCGCATGATTTAAAAACAGAGAATTTAAATTTCATAAAGTGTATATATATATTGTGCATAGCATCTCTGCAATTATAGAGGAATGTATACACTTTTAGTATTTCCGTATGCATAATTAATTATAAAGAGAATAAAAAAACGCAACATTAATCATATTTTCGTAGAATGTAAACGTATTTACATTCCAAGAAAACTGTTAATCAACCGACATATTTATAAATATTCATAATTAGATAATTATACTATCTACTTAGACCTGTTATTAAAACTCCTCGTCAAAATTTTTCTTAAAAACACGATATATTTTTCAAGAAATATTAAAAACAAAATAAAATGTATATATTAAAAATAACAAATTAACTAAGAAATATTTATCATGTTTATTTCATTTTTGTTAATTATTTATTCAATTCTTCTAGTAATGTATACATTTAATAACACTATGCAAACGAACATTAAAATATTAAGATGTAATTAGAAGTGTAATCTTGAAGTATAATTTGTGTACCTATCTTATCATTTTAAGTGTCAATTTTCTCATTTCTTCTCACTGTACTGATTATTTTGTTCAATCAAATACAATGATCTGCAAGAAATACAAACATTCTTTAAAAAAACGAAACACGCGTAAATACGTGCTCACCAGTCATGAAAACATCATGAAATAAAATACTAGAATTATTCCAAAACTCCTTATACATTTATACATTTTTCTATATATAATACTTGGGCACTGTGTTCTACGAATAAAAATAAGACTCAAAATATCATGTAATAAAAAGTTCACAAATGTTTTCTTAAGAAGATATAACAAAAATACGAAATGTAAAACGAATGGTAATGCTGTTTTTCTTAGTCCAACACATGGCAAAACGAGATAATATCTTTGTTAACTAATATAACACCGTTTTATTAAAAAAACCTAATTGAAATTAACGATAAATTTATCAGCACGTCGATATTAAATTTATCTCAGCAAAGATAGGAGGCACTCTGAAATGGAAACATAGGTATTAAGCAACGTTCGTACCGCATTTGGTATTTGTATAATAATTTCTTACCGAAGAGTTTGTGAACTTTCTGTTATGCAACACTTTAGACTGATTTCTACGTATCGGGCACGCGTGCATTCAGAAAAATACGAAATACCCTACATAGCTTAATCCATTCTAAATATTGGAAAAACAAGCAATTAAAAATCATGAAATTAAATTCTATACTAGGAAAGAATTTATAACCTTAAAAACATCCTGCGCATCCATAAGAGTTTTATGCTTGAAATTTGCATTCAGTGGTCGTGGGTTATCCAATAAATCGATATTCAGAAATAGGAACGAGAATACGGAATAACATCGACGTTGTCATAATCGTGACGAATTCACGTTATCATAGCATTCAGGCGAACGTGACGTGACGTCGTTGAAATTGATTTCTCGTGGCACACAAGCGCCACAGGTAGGTCGACGTGCATACTACTGTATACTCGTAAATACGATCGAGAAACCGCTTCTCAAGGTCTGCCGAGTACACAAATTACCGACTAGCTATTAACTTTACCATTCGCGTAATCGTTTACCAACCGATGACGCTCGCCTCGCTACAATTTCCCATGCATTGACACTAACAATGCAAAGAATTCTGCTTGAAGTCACGAACCGACATTTTTCAACCGAATGTTTTCTTTCAATGCCTTATCGACTGAGATAACTGAGAAACTATATTAGAGGCTTATTTTATTCATGAAAATCCACGGTGAGCGATGAAATTAAGAATTACAGCTGCATCCTAATTGGGAATATTAACGAGTAGTAAGAGGAAGATTGAACATTCAGATTTTTATGTTCTACTATGAATGAATTTTAATTTTTTCTTTCGCTTTTATCAATTCTGAAGTTTTCGTGAATTTTTACTTTTACGTGTACAATAGACCAATTCATGCTCTGAAGGTTATAGCAATATTGTTTGTGTTTGAAAAGTATCAGTTACAATTATAATACTCGAGTTTAAAATTCTATAACAGTCATTTTTCTAATATGATATTTTCATATAACTGTCTATGGTGTCTAAAAATTGTACACGTTAATCAGTTTTAGAAGAATTTTCTTTTTTACACTGTGTATACTTTCATACAAGTTATTGTAGCGTTTATTGTTTCATATTTATGACATTAATCTTCAAACACCGATTATTTAAGAAATCTATTATTAAAGCATATTTGAGTGTGCATACATTACTTTTAATACATACATTGGAGTTATCGACATCGCACTGCATATCTTAATACGTACAGTCGAATACAAAAATATTCAGCAACCGAGTAATTCTTACTTGTTAGTTAATAAATATAATTTTTCTTTCAAACTATTAAACCATTGGTATAGAGTAAGATAACAAATGTTTATTAAAAATACACTTCGAGGTATTTTTATCTCCACTGTTATATAATTTTCTATATTATATATACCGAATTCCTAAAGTAAACTGATATTTTTGTAACTGTTTATAATTTATAACTTATATTTAAACAATTTAAAACCTATTTCCAAAACAAAAATGGTAAATATATCATTTACAAAATTAGAAAATATAGTATTATAGAATACTTTTATAGTAAGCTACTATATATATAAATACACGTATTTAAATCGTATCCAAACATTTTATAGGTGTCGCTACTCCATTACTATTTCCCGTAACATTTTTGCAAAACCAAAAAGAGAAACAAAATATTAAAAATAAATAAAAATATGAGCTTCGACTAACCACGAAATAAAATTGAGGTTATATCAAACTGTGAGTAAATATTTTAATATTATTTTACCATACATATTCTTTTGTTGCAAAAGAAAATTATAAGATGCAATAGAATAAATTTATTTTGCCTTATATCGTAGGAACATTTACTTTTCAAGCAAGATTCACAGTATTATAATGTTTGTTAATTATGCAATCGATATAAGACCCGGTATAATTTCAAGGTCACCGTAAAAAATTCTTTTCCATCTTCTCATTTACTATGATTATGTATATAGCAATTATAAGCAGTATTCTGTATATCATTGTCAGAAGTATTAATCAACCTATAGTCAAGTCCGTTGACACACAACTCGATCAGATATTCAACGATATTATAACATTCAGTTTACAAGAATGCGAGTAGCTATCGTAATACCATGAACAATGCACGTGTTGCATGCTTCACTTCAAGTTAATATATATAATCTCGAGTACTGTGAGTGATACTAGCAGACAGCATCAAGTACTGTGTCTTGAATATCACTTTACAGTATTTTGAATAGTGCTTCGAGTGTACGTTTGATTCTTAATTAGTATTGGATTCGAATAGAATATTGTTGTAATCGATGATTTAGCTATAGTTTAATTGTATCCTCCATAAATGTTCAATTTTATTATTCGATAAATTCACATTTAATGAAATAATATATCTATTTTTGTTATTTCTATTATTTATACAACGGCCAGTATTTAAAACAATGGAATATAGATGACAATGGTATATGAAGAAAATATTTGTACTACCAGATTAAAATGCATTATCTCGAGGAAAATGTACTGAGTGAAAAAATAAATATTTCAGTTCACTAATTGAAGGCCTTAAAACACTTTTGGTAATTCATAAGGTTATTTCTGCGCTTTCTTCAATTTATCTATAAGTAGTCACTTAAATAATTTTCCAAATATTTTTTGAACACCTAAAAAATATATTTCCAAAACTTTAAATTTTTCAAATTTAGTTACATAAAAACCGACTTTTTTAATCTTTAATTTTAATGCAACTACCTCTTTATGCTATCTAACTAGGTTACAAGCTAGTTATGATACATTGTAAGCCACACAGGTCTCTATATATAAGATAAGCATTTTGCCCATTGTTGGTTAGGAAAGAATTAAACACGTCTTATGCAGCTTGTTTTACCACAAGATTTTCACTATGGTATTACCAAGTAACATTTATGACTTACAAACAATAGACCTATAAATTTAAAAGAGCAATGCTTTTGGTATAATTTTATTCACTATTTGAAAAATATTGATTATTCCTATCTTTTTGTTCATGAAAAAACAGAGTAAAGAAAGGATTAATTATAATTAATTTCGACGATTAACCAATAAATTGGAACAAAATTTTTGGTTACATAACCTTACAAAATATATATATACATGTATTCTGTCACTATTAAGAAAAGGATTTCTACAATCAACGAGAAAAAAATGTTAAAACTGGAACAAAATTTTTGGTTACATAACCTTACAAAATATATACACACACGTATCCTGTTACTACTAATAAAAGAATTTCTGCAATCGACGAAAAAATAGCGATAAAGCGCAAATTTTGGTAAGTAAACAAGTTGATAAACAGGAAACTTCGAAGTAATTCACACAAACTGTGTGGCAATTGTGTTACGAAGAACAGGTTAGTACAACATTAGTCACACAAGATTAATTTGACATGTGGCAGCGTAGATTAATATAACCTACGCCACAATATGGCTAAAGTGTTTGATACCCTACGTTTAGCATTTGTATTAAGTTCACTTGTTCACTGAAGTATCGAACAATTTTAGTTTTCTAAACTAGCAAATGCACTATACGACCTAGTCCTAATCATTACGAGCAGCCATAAATGCGAACGTAAATCAAGCCTTTAAATTCCGGAATTGCGATTAGTAATACATTCCTCCTTCACCAGTTGATTTCTACAGTTATTAGTTTATTTGATAATTGTAAGCATTTCACACTTATCTACGTAATTATATGTAATTTTATAAATCGTTATTTCATTCCTGATATTTAATATTTTCTTATTCCAAATATAACCAACAAAATCTGTGGACACTTGAAAAAGTATTAAAAATATCTTATACCATACAGCAATGACGAAATCAAAGGACAATTTCATTATCCACTATTTCAAGTACCATATCATATTAACAGGTTTTGATAAAACTGGAAATTCTGGATCGCTATTACCATTGGTTGGTACGAATAGAAGACACGTGACGAAAAGAAATTCATGCTTTCGTGCAATATTGAATTATTTCAGTTAAAAATATATTAGCAACGATAGCACACGCGACGTGGTCGAAGGTTACTATACTGCTTCACAGGATTACGTATATGAATAGGACGTGTAGTTTTTCACGGCAATATATGCTATGAGATTGTGTTACATGTTATGTCACGTGGTACGTGATCAACCTGTAAACAACCAAAACTCGAAATCTCCCTGACCCGTGTTCACTTAGTCATTCATCGCTGTTTAATAAACTGCAAATGGCAAAACTCTGAAAACGTCACTGAAGTCAACGTGATATATTATTCGAAAAATAGTATATACAAATTGTGTTTATAAATTAAAACTGTAGATTACATTATTTCGCCAAGAATTTTATCCTAACCTTAATTCGTGACGTTTCGATTGTTTGATTATTATCGAATTAATAGGTTATGTAATGTTTCGAGCTGTCATTGAATTATTACTCGAAATAAAAGTGACGACATTTCCACATTTTGAAGAGAAACACTTACAAACATACACTTATGGTTATCACAGACATAAAGTGTGGTAAAATAAAGTGTTCAAAAATATTTTAGAAATTAAAATGAGACGTAAGTTAAAGTATCACGGAAATATAACTTAAATAGATTAATACTATCTTTACATACGTATTTAATATACATAATTCGCGTGTATGATTTAGATTTTAATTTTTATTTCGAAGATTGCTTAAAAACTAACAAATAAGTTAAACGTAAGTCTGGTTAGATTTTCAAGAAAATAATTTTACAACTACCGTAATGATTCGTTCGATTATTTTTCAAAATAAAATATACATCCAATAATAAAATTTCAAAATATTTTAGGGAACACATTGAAGATACGACCATATCGTATATCAAAGCACTTTGACGTTTGATACACATGAAAATACGCATTATACCGCTTCTACATTGACGAGCACGTGGACCAAATACAACTGTGTCAAAATAACTGCAATCGTACGTTTCCTTTTAAGATTATATGTGATTTCCTTTATGCATTATTAACCAGACTTTTCCTAATTATTAATTTTCCAAAACAGAGACACAATTTATTTGGAATTCAGTATGAAGAGGAAGCAAAATTGTCATTCACTTCGTACGGAACGGAATTTTTAATAAATGCCATATATCAACATCGGTTACGCTTCAGAGACACGAACGTCTCTAGGAATCAAGCAATTACTATTGTGGAAAACAGTAAGAGAAGTTTTCGCGATTCTTGCTAATGTTCATGACATTACAGGAACACGCTCAAGTGATCGTATCTCAGGAAGCCGTGGGACTTTAATGGAGTATTCGTGGTTAGCGATAAAACAAAATAGTCGCAGTGCAAACAGCGCTTTAAGTGACCGTTATGCGAATTATTTTTGGCAGTGAATAAGATAGGAACTATGCATGGTAACTCTGTTGTGTAATTTGTTTGATAATACTATTATGTGACCCATTGAGTTTATAAAGGATATTTTGACGTGATTATTTAACGCGTTCGATATTAAATGTTAGGGAATTATTAAAAAACCTATTATTGTACGATTAATGTGTTTCCTATAAATACTACACGACAAATTGAATCGATTTTATTTTTATTTTTCCTTTAAATAACCATTCTAACATTCGTTTAGAAATAAATGTAACATTTTGTTTGGCTCAAATATGAAACTTTTCGAGGCTGTCATGCATTGTTATCTGCCCATTAACAAACCTGTTTTTCCTTCATTTATTCATTTACACTCATTGTTGCGACTTTTCCATTCGTTAAAAACCCGTTAATTAATATAAAGGTTTTCCCCATACGTATTACGCGAGTTTGCGTAAACGTTATTAAACGAACAAGTACAATCATCGAGACTTCTCCTTAAATTCTCAATTACCTGATGATGGATTTCAACAATTACCAGGTAATGAATGGTAATAAAAAATCCCATCAACAAATACTTTCTTAATGAGCATAAACAAGAATAAACCCACGAATTAAGAATGACAAACCACAATTTGTAATAAGTAATTTAACATGTCCTAAATTACTAAATAATTACTCTGAACAATGATATAAAATTAATTAAAATTACCTATAATATATGTTAGACACATCTAATCCTATTTCACAATTTTTCATTCAAAAATTAGATACTATACAACATATTTTGAAATAAATAATAAATAAATACAACATTAACTAAAATAAATTATAGCATATTTTACACATACTGTATTTATTATTCATTTAACTACTGAATTATAAACAAATAATCTGACATTACAGGTATCCTAAAAACATTTCTCACAATCAGTCGTACTAAACAATTATTAATTAAAAAACCACAGAGAGGAATACACATTTGCCACACTTTTACTAGTTCGTATTTTCACCACCCCAATATTAAATAACGAAAATATAACAGTAATACTAAAAAATTGTTAAATCATAAATTATAAGTTATTGTGAATAATTTGACTGGAGACTGGCTGAAAATATAAGAAATACGAAATGAAAAGGAAAAATTGAAGCACTTACAACTTCTGCGTCCATAGTCCTGCCAACTGGAAATAGATCCTCGGCTCATGTGAACAGTTTCCGGTTTCTTCGATCTAGAAATCCAACGATCGCGTGCGAAAATGAATCGGTCACGTGGCTGTAAGAACGCGAGAGTGAAGATCTGTGGCGAAAAGATTCTTCTCAAAATGTTAGACCTGCGTCCACGATGGCGCGACTCGTTCGTACAGGTGCAACGCAATTAGTCGTTCTACCTACAATGCAATACGTGAATGCTGGTCAGCACTCCGAATGCAATTTGTACCCCCCACTTTTTTCAATCGCTGCCTCGGCATCGCTTCATTCCTTATGCCGTATGTAATCCTTTGCTCTTCTTGTTTCCCGTTTCCTTAACGTTACGTCTGCCACATCTTACTTCTAATGGAGAAAAATTCTGAAAAAGAGACGTTAAAAGTTCGTAATAGTATATCTAAGTGTATTTCAAGATAGCATTACTGTCCATGTTCTTAATAGTATGTGTTTGTAAATGTTCCTGTTGTTATCAGAAATAAGTGGATAATGATTTTTATACGATTGAAATTCGAATTTGGAGTTTACGAAATTTTTGAAACTCGAGAAGTTAGTTTTGACGAAAATATCTTCGTTTATGTTTTCCTTTTTTTAATTTTTTGAAGAAGGAATCACGCAAATCATTTTTAAAGAAATATTCTTTGGAAAAGTTAGAAGTTTGATTAGGAATTGATGGATAATTGTTTATTGAACTTTGAAAATTAGATTCATTTTAAGAAGTTAAATCAATAGAATGTAAGAATTAAAAAATTAAAAATTAATGAAATCTGGTAATAAATTTATGATAAAATAATGCGTTATATCAATAAAATTTGGACTCAGCTAAAAGATACATTATACAATGAAATATCTGTTTCTTATAAACTATAATGAATAGATCACAAAGAAATGCTTAAAATTCGGACAATTATAGTGTCAAAATATAAACATCAATTCTGCAAATGCAATATTGCAATATCGAATGTCAAACCATTAGATCGATATTAACCATTTGAATGACTGTCATACTTTCTCAGCACCGCCATTACGAAATGAAATTCTAGCTCAAAAATAAAGACAAGAAAAACTATTTCACCTAAAATAAATAAAAATAACAAATAGAATCATAATAAAAAAGTTAATATCTAAAAACAAAGTAGAAATAAAAATATTTTACAACGCAGAAAATACCACAGCCGAACTTCAATAATCGCAGGAATTTATTCGCAACATCACATAATCTAAACAAAAACAGCACCTATGCCTCATACACGCGACACGATCAAAACCGATTAGAATAACGATTGCATCGCTGCTCCAGATAATTCGACGAGGCTCAATCAAAAGGGGCCGCCAGTCGGTGGCTTCCTCTCGGATGCCAATCGTGGAGCACCCTGGAAGTTGAAGAAAACACGTCGACAAGTGGCACGAATGGCCTAGCTGTCCCATAAACGCGCGAAGAAGAAAACGCATACGACAACAAGACCCGCTATCAGCCCTAATTGACACCGAATCGGAAACGAACGTCGAGCCCAGACCTGAATTGGCGGCTTTTCAAACATTAAACGAATACACAATGGTTTCTGGTTGCAGAATCAGTGCCAGACCCCGAAGAGATTCACGGAGTAGCTCGTGGCATCTCAATTTCCATTGATGCTTTCGGGATTGGCCATTGACGCTACGCTTCTCATCCGTCACCGACGGGTACCGTCGTGATTAGACCCTTTTGTGACGTCTGCCCGATGGAATTGGATAATGGACGATCCACCGATTACGCGGCTAAGTGGATCTAAGCGCTTTGAATCCGTGCTTTGGACACCAATCCTTCACCGGGTACCCCCTATCACGTGGGTGTTCACGTTTTCTCTACTCCCTAGTCGTACACATTTTTACACTTGCATCTTTTTCGTTTCTTTCTTAGCGAATTGCCTGGATGGTCCAGCTGGAAAGAGCAGAAAGCTGGAGGGCTAGTTCGCGAACGTTCGCGTTCCAACGTGGTCCTTTGGCACTTGGAGAATATTGGCTGCTGGTATCAAGGTCAAGCGACGGGAGTCAAGGGATTGATCGACGTGGTCGTGGGTGATCTTTCGAAATACACGAATTGCTTCGGTTAGATCGTTGTCCACCGCATGCAAGTACGGACGTGTTGGATGAGGATCGCGAAGTAAGTCGCTGTGCAGTATCGATGATAGTCGAACGTTCAAGGCATATGGCTACTGTGCAGTTCGACTATCCATGGGTACCAGTGTCTTGATAAACTTAATCGAGTGATATCGAGGAAAAATATGCCAAGTGGAAAGAACGTCCATGTGTCTATTTAATATTCGTCGATGATGATCTGTAGAATACAGAAAAGAATAACGATAGAGGATAATTGTCGAGGCAGTCCGTTCATGTTCCATTTGATCCAACTATCTACGTGAACTATCAGTTTTGTTTCGGTTCTGATGATGATCTGTAGAATACAGAAAAGAATAACGATAGAGGATAATTGTCGAGGCAGTCCGTTCCATTTGATCCAACTATCTACGTGAACTATCAGTTTTGTTTCGGTTGAATAGTTTTTAACAAATTCACTGGCTGAGATTCCACAGAATAATCGTTTCGACTTGCTCCGCAGGAAGACTATGAGGTGGATAGCAGCTGTCGCTGGGTTTTTCCTGGTTTTCACTTTTCCACAGGATGTATGTAATCCAGATTTATTGTTATTAATGTTAATAATACGATAATACTTTGGATAGATGTCAGGCGAGTATTCTATTAGATTATTCGGAGATAATTCGCGGGTTACCTGTGATATAGCACCTACAATACGCGGTGTGACAGAGAAAAAAGAGAGAGAGAGAGAGAGAGAGAGAGAGAGAGAGAGAGAGATGACAGTATGCTGGCGGATGGATGTAAAGAACTAATTTGTAAGTTAAAATATGGAGAATGTGAATGTGTGGATATTGT
The DNA here is from genome assembly GCF_001483705.2 of Eufriesea mexicana. NCBI lineage: Eukaryota > Metazoa > Arthropoda > Insecta > Hymenoptera > Apidae > Eufriesea > Eufriesea mexicana. The sequence continues at coordinate 462,496 of NW_016911532.1, read as the reverse complement.
GTCCATTTCTGTCCATTTCTGGGTCTAAGGGCTGAAATTAATAAATATATATAATTATAATTAATAAATATATATTTATAAATATATATGTGTTGGAGAAAAAACTGGATTATGCTTCTAAAAATTCTCCGAATCAATGAACGTAGATTTACCTTTTGTGTTTTTCAAAGTGAAATTCGAATTTTTGTAAATAACTCTCAGGACTGCTACCCCTATAATGAGTTTGAAATTGGTACTTCAAAGAATGGACAAACCCGTGAACATACTCTGCTCTGCTCGCTTTTACTCTCGGTGTAGAACGGTTAATTATTGGTGTTAATTACTGGTGCCTGAGTGTGCAGTATTAACTTTCGCAGCTAGTACTGACGAGTTTGGTGCTGGTATTTCAAATGCTATCCCTGTAATGTATAATCTCTCGTGTTATATAGGGTCCTATTATAAAGATATTAATCTTGTTATTAATGTAGAAGTATATTCGCACATGAGAAAACAAATGAGACTGAAAATACAGTAGAATCTCCATTATCTGAACACTCTATCATCCGAACCCTCTATTATCCTTTACGAATCTTTCTTTATCTAAATAAATTTACAATAGAATAGCTCTGTGATAACGTTGACGCGATAGAACAGTTTAAATGCGATGAAACTTTTTTAATTGATCATGTTCGTATCATAGTGTTCTGTCTGTTTCGAATAATGGAGTAGAACATGAATTTAACGACGATACTGATTTTTAAGCACTTGAAACTGTACAAATGGGGCTAAGATGATATGAAACATCGAGAAGCAACGTAATTTTACTGAATTAAATTTTCCAAGAAAATTATGTCACTTAGCAGCTAAGAAAATTTGGGACCCATACGTTTTCATTGCTTATGCCATTTATTATTGCTATTATTGCTATTTTAATAAAATTTTAATATAAAATATGTATAATTTAATTTTATATTAAAATATAATTTTAATATAAAAATTTAAATCAAAAAGGTACGTATTCTGTTATCCGAAAATTCGGCCATCCCAACACCTACACGTGTCCCCAAATTAATTCGGATGATCGAGATTTCACTGTATTTCGTAAAATATTTCATACGACAGAGATGCAGCGATAAGAGAAGAGAAATTCATAGTGATTCACTTCGCAGGTGTTAGGGAAATTAAAACGGAGTATAGACCTGAGAGACATCGAATACTTCAAAATAAGCCAGGCTAGAGTAGCACCGGAAGTAATACCAACCAGCTACCATCTGGAGCTTCGACCCTTTATTGGGAATGATCAATTCAAAGGTCGTGTTAAAATCAATGTCACCTGGACGAATAGCAGTGACACGATCATGCTCAACGTTGATCCAAATCTTATGGTCTTGAAGTACAACGTTAGGATCACGGAAGCGTCGTTCATGGAAAGGTAAGTCAACGAAATCCTGTGAATCAAAAGCTATTAATTACGTTAATTATCACATTACTACATACAACTATTATGCGTTGCTATATATACAGGGTGAGCCATCTAACGCGATCGTTTCGATTATTTCCAATTATTTAAACACTGAAGAATCGAAAACTCGATTTGTCGTAAATGGTAGCCCATAAAATTATTCGTGATAACCACATTTGATTTTCACGAAATTAACTATAATATGAAAAACACAGGAATTTAATTTATCACATTCAATGAAGGTGGTCCACTCTGTATACCAAATTACACTATGTACGATGTTACTATATAATATAGTTACTATTTATACTACAATGTTATTACAATGTTACAATTTCTTCATTTTCCATCCACCGGTCATTTAGTAAACTTAGCGTTTTACAATTGAAGACAAGTAGAAATTGTAAATTTTATTTTATTTTTCATAATTATAAACTTTCCTTATCGTCTATACTACCAGAAAAAGAAAATCAGTCTTCAGATTATTCTTCAAAACTAACATCTGATTGTTAAACGAAAAATAAAAGAGAATTAGGTCTACCACTGATGGATGTGAACGTTGCGAGGGTCAAGGTTCCTACTTCTCGGAAACCTTTGTACTCGATTCACTTGGAACAGATACTGAAGAGCGGCAGCAGCTGCGAAGTAGATATCACCTTCATCGGAAACTTTACCACCGACAAGTCCAGGGGTTTCTTCAAAAACGAATACACCGACAACAATGGAAAAAAACAGTAATTGCGATTACAGTATATATAGTAAAATTTTGATCAGTGGCGTAGCCACAGCTTTTGTTGTCTGAGATAGACCCACGATTTGCCAGTGCTTGCAATAGACCTGAAATATTGCAAGCATCGAACGTGTTAAAAAGCAAATTCACGTCGACAATCGTTACGAGTATAGTTGTTAAAAAACTAATTGAGAATGTTTCCGAAAGAAGAACCTATAAACCAAAATTATAAATCTAGTTATTGGCCTCAGAAATTTCGATTTTAGCTTATTTAATATATAACCTTAATATTGATCTAAATACTTGCAATTGTTAAATATTATACATGGATCGTAATGAATATCGTTGTTCCCAGAAAGTGTACAACATAAATTTGTTGCATATACTGACACCAATTTGAAAATAAACTAATACATTTTAATAATCCTATAACTCTCTGTCATAAACCGAGGAGAAAGAAATAATTGAGTAATAACTCTGCCAGCAATACCTAACATACGTCCAAGAAAAGTAACATATCGGAATAAAATTTTAGAAAAATATTTATAATCATTTTTAATCGTTTTTTATCGAAACATTCTCAATTATTAATCGAGCAATAAAAATTATTAGGTTAAGGTGAATAAAATAATACGTGAAGAAAAATAAAATTGTGGATCATGTGAAAAGTGGCGCCACCTCCTAGTTATCTATGACGTTGATTATTCGAATTAATCTAGGGACAAATCCATTCGGATCCGTACATACCTGCAGAACACATTAATAACCCATTGTTTCGGGGAACAATGAAACAGAAATATATCTAAGATATAAAATTTTACCTTTGACTACGTATTGTAGGTATATATTGTAGTCCTTATATCCGATGAATGTGTATATGCGTCGGTAATCACAAAAGTGGTCCATGTTGAAAATCTGAAGAAAATAATTTCTTCGTTTATTTTCTGTTCCATTCGTTCATATTACAATGAAATAGAACTATTTTTGATAAAATAATGGAAAATTGAGTTGTTATGTTGAATTTTCTCGCTCTGTAGCAATTAATTTTTTAATTTATAACGTATTTGAATTACGAATCTTTTAATATCTCGAAATGAGACACACACGTCAAGACTATATACACTTTACGTTCTGCCTCGAGCTAACAAATCTTCTACAAATACTAATGAGCTAATAAAAAATAAAAAATTCGAGTAATTAACGTACTTGATAATCGATGTTCTATTGTATTGGTTCTGTTTTGCATTATTAATTCTACTAGACTCTGTAAACGATTTTTCTGTATTTTATTAGCATAGGGAAAACGAAAAGAGTTTCATACATAGTTTGTTTTCATCTGTAGTCCCTTCGTGGCTATGACTCTCAGATTGGCTAATGCACACAATGTCTTCCCCTGTATGGACGAACCTCCTTATAAAGCGCCCTTCAAGTTTAGCGTCTTGCGACCAAAGAACATGACTGCCCTTTCAAACACCCCGCTAGAGAGCAGCACTGAAGCGTAAGTGATACAAAATAACGATTTATTTATTTACATCTATTATATCTGTTAAAATATTTCTTCCATTATTCCTTCCTTTTTTCCATTTTTTTTTGTCTACAAGCAACTAGATGAATAAAAATATTGATAGTATTTTTTTAATAACAGATAAAATGAAAAATGAAAAAATCGATGTCTTCAGTTTTATCATTTACATTTATACCTATTGTTTTAAAATTCATACAGTTTTCCTAATTTTTCCGTGCATAAAATGGCCTTTTGTTTTATAATCTATACCATGCTAATTTTTCGCACATAAGGTAACCTTTCATTTTGTACAAAATAGAAGCATCAGTTACCTTAACAGACAACAGGTAAGATACAAATCAATGATTCGCGAATTTTTGTATACTTTTCACCTTCTAATAATAACATACACAGAGATTAATTTATAATTGTTACTAAATTTATATTAAATATATAATATTTTAATCCAATCACAAATGGTTCCTTTACTTTTTAACTTTTAACAGGAAGTATGTATAAATTATTCCCTATATAAACTAATTACATGGCTGTACATATATAATCATCTCAAAATTAAAAATAGTACGAATTAATTTGCAAACCATTAGCCCTTAGGATTTAAATATTACAAATTAATAATAACGAATTATAATAATTAACACAGAAGCTCTAATAAGCAATATTCATCATTATCCATGTAAGAACATAAACATACACTATTACGTATAATTTCTGTTCTCTGATTTGAATATGTTTCTTACTCAGAGACGAGCCGAATTTAATCTGGGATCACTTCGTGGAAACACCGAAAATGTTAACGTATCAATTGGCTTTGATCGTATCGGATCTCGAAAGCATCACACCCACGCAAGAAATCAATGAGATGGATGGTAGGAAGCTCGAGATTAAAGTGTGGGGTCGAAAGGAATACTTGGACTCTTTAAGGGACGTACCTAACAAGGTTGTCAAGATTATGAATTATTTACAAGATTACTTCAACAGCTCTATTAGTTTACGAAAACTTGACTTGGTAGCTGTTCCCTCGTATAATGCTGCTAAGGCGTCTGACAGATGGGGCCTGATGTTCTTCAAGTACGTATCGTTTTACTATTATCAAAGATAGTAAATTATGAAAAATATCTAGCTAATTTCTTTTTTATGTTTATAACAAAATACACGACAGAATTGATCTGTTTTACGATAGTGTGGTCATTCAAACCTATAAAACTGTTAATATTTTTATATTAACCCTTTGCACTCGAGAGGCGACCCTCGGTCGCCATTTAATCAGATTCTAAACATCGATGTTAATTAATATATCAAATTTAAAATTACCCAACGAAGTACTATTCGAAGTAAAATAATTCTACGTCTTAATTTGTATACGATTTCTTATTTGCCGTTTTAAAAATATCGTCGCCTTAATGGCAGAAAATCTTCGAATTACTATTTTTCTGTAACGAAAAAATCACCGAATGCAAGGGATTAATTCCTATTAATAATCCTTAACAGATATCATAAATATTATCAGAAGCTAATCTTTTCTTTAGTACATAGCTGAATTGATCTATTTTATAATTGATTATTCCCTAGACCTGGACAAAATTTCTTTTAAATAATAATTTAAAGATATTATTTATTTGTTAAATAATGTATTCCAGTGGATGTTATGTTTTTCATTTGGTCAATCAAATAATTAATTGGTGAATCGATCATTAGAGGAAATAAGGTTTATTTCTTAATTGAAAATTTATTTTTGAGACAATATCCGGAATAAGTATTGAACAATAACTATAGTTAGTAAGAAACAGTAATAATATAAATCTTTGAGACTACATGTCAAATAACAAATAATTTTTCTTGTGATGTGACAAATAAATCATTTAATTACTAATATATTAATTTACTTTTCACATGAAATAAATTCAGAAAAAAGTCATATTAGTTCAAAAATAGATTATGTTTCGTACAACATTGAAAAGTAATTTTAAAATAAAACTTGAAAATTCATCAAATGATCCAGGTTTACCATCTACAGCTCTGATAATATTAATGAAAACCGTATAATTAAAACGTACTTTTAAATATTAAACGTATAATTGAAAAGATATTTTCGCAAAAAATAATCTAACTACTATTATTGATACCTTCTCCAAAAATTTTACGTCTCAACATTATTCAAGTTCGTTGGAATAGCAATGTAACTTTCCACGATAATCGATTGTTCTCGAGAGAGGAAAGTTTTACTAGTAGAGTGCTTCCTGATATAATTTGTCTGGTGGTCCTATCATAGTTAACTATTGACATTCATTCATTTGAACTGTTCGATTAATTGTCTAAAAATCTGTATTAAAATATATACTAAACTTAATATGTCAGAAATATAATTCTACTCGAAGATATACAAAACTCGCAGGAAAAGAAATACAAATTTGCAAAGTTATTGCTGCTACATAAAATAGTTCTGCTTTATTTTTAAATACTCTGATAAATAATAGATTACGCATAATGATAAAATAAAAAACCAGAATAATCTCTGAAATCGAATAATTTCGCAGAAATTGCATTACAGTATGAATACTAAATATTTTTATTTAATGAAAACTAACAATATATAACTGCAATAGATATTATTGAATCGGTGTAAATTAATATAAGGTTTTAAATTTTTCAACCTATGTAAACTTACACTAATTCAATAATTCGTTATTCGCATAAAATATACTGAAAAATATGTTCTATCTGTCAAACAGAGTCAAATATATATTACATTTAATTTGTATTGCTATACATATTATA
>NW_016911532.1:441814-455339 GCF_001483705.2 Eufriesea mexicana | reverse complement strand
TTAATATTATATTATATTATATTAATATTATTAATATTAATATTAATAATAAATATGAATATTATATTAATATTAACATTAATATTACACAAAATTTAATTTACGTCAAAAACAATATTTCTTTCAAATATTTCTTTTTAATACCACGTCTATATACGTAGACTTGAATATTTAAAATATATTTCTAATCTAACAGCAACTCCATTGGCATAAAGAATTCTTTAACTTTTTAAATACGAATTTTTATTACTATAATTAAAAGTATAATTCAATCGTTGATTTTACCTTCATTAACATACAATACTTGTCCAAATTATGAAATAAAATATATATTAAATACACATTAATAAATTTTTTTTTTGTTTTTTAATATCATTTACTTATATGTGCATTTACTTAACACTCAGCCACATATGATAGTATATCTTTATATCTGCTAACATTTAAGGGATTTATTTGAAAAAGCAGTGAATTAATAGCCTAAATTAAATATAAAACTTCCATATTCTCAATAAACATTTATTTAATTATTCAACGACATTTATTATTTCTACATTTATCTATTACTTAAATACATGTATTTACTAGCATATCAAAACTTTTATATTCTACATAAACATTTGTTACTGATATCATAATAAATACGGAAAGTTACGCGATAATAACTTCAACCCCATATAACACAATATCACTAAAAAATTATGAAAAAAAAATTTGTAAAATTTTTTTACACTAGAACTACCGATCTATAATGTATATCTAAATATAGAACATATATAAAAACAATAATAATTAATACTAGAATTACCAAACAAGTCAAAAGGTCCCAAACCTTTTCTTTCTTCAATTACTGTAAATACTTTTGACAAAATTAAATATTAACTCTAGTTAAAATGCAAAACATAATTATATATATTTTCATCGTATTACTGTAATTATTATCTACGTAAACTATGTTGGGTACACATTACAAGTTTTAGTGTTAAAGTGATATAATAAAAATAAATAGCTATCTTTAAATAATCTTTATTTTAATAAGAATGAAAATTAATTTAGTCAAAAGCAGTTGCATTTTTCCAACAAACGTAAAAATAAAATCAATAGAATCATTGATTTGAGCAATTTGGTAGTTCTATTGTTAAAAATTATTTTGTATCTTCATTACTCCATCTTTATCTTGTTTTACACCATTACTTGGTCACGAAATAATCTATTTACAGCACTTTCATAACAATTCTTCATAACAATTCATATGAATAGAAGATTTCAAAGCAACTTTTCTTCATTCTCAAAGAAGAATCCGGTTATAGGGATTACCTAATTTCTAAAATTACTTTAACGAATAGAAATCTACAAACAATTATCAAATAATAATTCGATTACAGGGAAAGTGAACTAAGCAGTCCATCCATTTGGAATACGGCCTATGAGCTAATTTATCAGTGGATAGGCCAATATATCACGCCATTCCGTTGGAGTGATGCGCCCATTAATAAAGCACTTAATTCATTCTTAGCTTCAATGACGACGGTGGATGTACGTATCAAGATCCGTGTACACATGGAAATTAATTTTAACACTAAACTTACCATGATCTAAATAATCGTTTTTGAATTTTCGATTAAAAATTCCTCGTTCAGTATTACAATTTTGGTCACTTTCTTCGCGATTTTTCTTCTGAAGTACAGAATGATCAATTTTTCAATATCTCTTTTTACTTAATTTTTCAGCCCTTTGCAGTCCTAATACTTTTTCAATTTTCTTTCCGATAGCTCCCTATTATTTTGAATTTTTCTTTAAATATACTTAGAATAAACGATAGTAGGCTTATAGAAACAAATTAAATTAGATTTTATTTACTGATGATTTTGATAATATATTTTACATATTTCTATCTCTTTCATTTTTTGTCGTAATAGGTCGTGGTAGGTTTACTGTTAAAATATTAGAAATAAAATAATCTGAAATAAATAATTAGCAAAAGATTGTTTTATACGAACAATTGAAATTTTGAAATGACTGAAACGAAGGATTGGAACTTAGAAAGCAATTAGAACAATTAAAGACCAATTTTTTCGAAGAACGATTGAGAAAGTATTGTTTCAAAAAAGAAAACAATTGGAATATGAAAATAATTGGAAATAATAGGAAAGAAATTGTCTGAAATAACTAAAACAGGTGTCACTAGTAACACAGCAATTGATGTGACCTATAATTAATTTAATTCTAATTAAATATTAAATTAGATTAGATTAAACCCATAATTGAAAGGAACAAGATTGTTTCTCAACAAAATTGTTTAAAACAAATTGTTTGAAGTAAGTGGAAAAGAGTTATGTGATGGTTGCAGTTGAATCCAGAAGAAATGGAAGGAAAGTGGCCAATGACTATGTTATATTCTCTTTACTACGAATTTGGGAAATTTGAACCTTTCTCGAGGGTCGCAGGAATGAGGGACAAAGCTACATCAGCGAAAAGTAAGTTGCAATTAAATTATCTTGTTCTTTTAAAATAACGTAAACCTAACTTAAACATAGCAGAATAATACCATGAGAATTACAATTTCCTTTTTTTAATTAATAGAAGAAATAGAAGACATTAACAAAATAGAATTAAGAGAAATTAAAACTCAAAGATAATTTAAATAATTTTACGTCTATATTACATTTCTTGTATTTGTTTGAAAAACATATAGTACATAAATATGTAAAAAAATGCAACCGAAAACAGAATCATGCAAATATTACGTTGAATTAATATTATAGTGAATTAAAGTATCGAGTTTTCTCTAAAATAAAAAATTCCAGATATACGAAAAATTAGTAAAACTTCGTATGTCTCGACTATAAATATGCAGATTTAAGAAGAATGTAGAAAACCCTAATTGACTAATTTTTATTAAACAGTTTGAAACATTTACTAATTTCATACGCTATTGAAAGGAAATTATCGTGTAATTAACTCAGTGAATTGCTTCTAATTGCATAAGACTAATTATGTCATTTTTTCTCCTTGCAGCGGAACTCGTATTCCGGATGTTCAATTACACCCTTGGCAAAGAGCTATTCCAGAAAGGCGTTAGAAATTTCATAAAACAGAATTTTGAAAAGTAGTAATTGTTTATATCAATTAGCCGGGAAGTAGATTTTAAATGCAAATTTCAAAATATATATTTCTACTATAAAACGCTTTGCTATGAAATTTCATAGAAAATTTTTTATTTATAAAATTAATATATTTCACTTCTAATTTTGTGTAAAATTAATATGATATATTACCTTTTTAATATATCATAATACTATCATAACTATCAAATATGTATAACATTCGCGAATCATAGTACTCACAATTTCCTAACCTTAAATTAAATAATTTCAAATAGTTAGTTTATATTAAATAATAGACTAAATAACTATTTAAAATTATTACTAAATTAAATAATAGACTAAATAACTATTTGAAATTATTACTAAATTAAATAATAATTTTAAATAATTAATTAGGTAAAGAATTAATGGATAATTGGAATTAACTTAAATTAATGACTATCGAAAATTTAGTAATACTCACAAATTATAATACCAACAATTGCATTAATTATGAACTTGACCGAACAGTTTTAAATAATTTTATTTGTTATATTATATAAGAAACTTTCTTCCTTTATGGTTATATAATATTTTAATAGTAGTAATATAAAAATTCCATCTTTCCTGCTTCTATATAAATATTTAATTTCCAAACAATACCAATAATAGTGAAACTAATTTTGAAATTTCTCAAAGTCTCTCAAAATTTTTCCAAAAATCACAAGGTGTTCCTATATTATATCATCAAACATAATTACACAAAAATTCATTACATGTTCCACAAACTCTGTTCACAAAAATATTGTCATTAGTTTTATTATTTCATTATTTCATTATTACAGATGAAGATGTATAGGAGATATATTATTAATTTTATATTTTTAAATGAAATAGTCAATTTTTATACTTGATTTTGATAAATTAATGAATACTAAGCATAAAAGTATTAAGCTACTTTTATCAAAAATATTTTGAAATATTTGACTCTGGTCATTCCATAACATTCATTATATATTGTTACATAAAGCAACATTTTTCATTGCTATCACTAAAACTGGATAAAGACAATAAGATAAACAAATGCACTTTAATACTATTATACTCAATATTCACCAACCTATCAAAATCGAGTACAAAAAAATTAAATATTCCATCAAACAAAAAGCTAAAACTTAACCTCTAAATATCAAACCAACCATATACTTCTGAAGTTGTTTTCAACTTCTGTAAGTAATATTTTCACCTATTGTTTGAAATAACGAAAATTTTCAAGTAGACAACGTCGATGGAGCACACTGTATATATAAAACATAAATCAGACATTTTATTTATTGCTTTCAACTGTATTCTCTATTCAGCCGTATCGTCAATCTCAGTTCTCAAACATGCAAGAACAAAAAAAAAAAATTACATTCTCTAGTCATTTTCATCACAGGTATTTCACGTTGACATTCGAATATTTTATTAGAGCATAAATCATTTTTAAACTTTTGCTTCCCGGCTATTTATTCTCTTAACTTTATCTTCATACCAATTTTATTTAACCACCGAATACAATTGTTTCCTTTTCTTTTTTTTTTTTTTTAATTTTTTTCAGCAACCAACGAACCTTCTTCGCAGACGACATTTATAACCGATTAAACGATGTCGTGAATGGAACGAACATTTTGCCAGAAGGCTTGACAGTGAACAGCATCGCAGGTCCATGGACTAATCGAGATAGAGTACCATTGGTCACTGTGAACCGCAATTATGAAGATCAGACGATTTCATTTACCCAGGTAAGTACGTGTTACGTTCGTAACGTTATCGGTGTTCGCCTCAGGGACACGAGAAACATAAGGATCTTATGATTTTCACACGGATAAAGCATCAATGAAGAGGAAACGCGGTGATGAATTTATTTGTGAGCGCCTTTGAATGAAGTCGATTCTCTTCTTGCATAAGTAGTGGCGGTTGTATGAGAGTAAATACATTACATAAATATATGAATACATTAAAGTATGTAATATATTTATATAATACTTATTAATTCATAAGTATATATTATATTAATATGATACATATATTAAAAGATATTTATATAAATAAATTTCTAAATTTCAAGAAATTAAAAGAAATTGTGTTTATATCTTTCATATATTATTTATGTATGTACTTACTGATATACATATGTTAATATACAATTCAGTGTATAGTAACAATTCAATCAGTTGAATAATTTTTGCTTAAAATAAACTTGGAATTAATATAGCATAACATAAATTCATTGGAATCTTCTAATCTTAAAACAAAAGATATAAATATAAAATGTTTTATAAATTAAAGATGTTAAAAATTATTAATTTTAAATTATTATACATGATACATTATATATTAACAAAATTTTTTTACTTATAATATGTGTAACAGAATTTTTAATTAATTTGCACATATACTTATGTTCATGTTTTCTTAAACAAAAATTACTCAGTAGAGTTTTCACATGTGGGCATGATTTAAGCAGGATGGATGTACAATTTATCGTATAAACATAGCAATACAATGAAGAAGACTCTGTCCTTGAACAGAAAAAAATGTTGTCCCATCTTTAAAGGAACTATTAAAGCAATCTTAACAATGTATAGTGTAATAGAAATAAAAACTTTAGAGCTGATAACCTTTCCTGTGAAGTGCATTTACATACCAGAGTAGGTCACTAATAATTACGTTTGTGGATACCTTAGTCCCTGAGTAGTTACATTGTTCGATTATCCACCAAAGAAACAGCAAGGCAAATAATTACAGCCTATATAACAGAGATATTGATTCTCCTCTGATTTAAAACTTATTCATCTTTGCAATCTTGGATTGTCTCAAACCTATTTCAAAAGCAAGTGATGAACTTCTTTCTTTCTGCATTTTTACTATACCAAAATGAAAAAATACAGCATTTTATTTAAAAATCATAAAATGATGTTGAAATAACCTTGAAAAATTAAAAATACAACATTTTTATTATCACAGCAACATTTTAAATAAGAAATGATGATAAAGCTGTTTTAACATTTTTATCCTATTATCTACTATTTAGTAGTTACATCATACATTCATATCCAAGTATTTAAGATCATAATCATAAAGTAAAAGTAATACATAAAATAGTCAACTGTTGTTAAAATACAATTAGTAAATTTTATTTAAACTAAATTGTTTCTAATTATTTTATAATGTCAATAACTACATACATGTATGTTAATGTAATTTTATGCTTTAAAACTAGAAATTTAATTTCTCTTTCTTTCTTAAATTGTTATTTTCTAATTCAATATTCTAAAACTATTTTTTTTATCTTTTTAAATACAAAGAAATAATACAATTTAAGTGCAATTTTTAATATTACTAATACACAAATTGATATATATTTTGAAATTATTTTGGCTATTATTATTCAACCATTCATTGCCAAGTTTTTAGCATTAATACTATATGATACTAATGACTTTCTTATTTTTTTAATTATAATTGTGTTCTTAGAATAAAGTTTTTTATATTCTAAATAACATTATAGTGACTATTTACTGCATGAAACATTTTAAGTAATTACTCTTTGTTGATTTTACCAAAACTTGAAAAGGAAGTGAAATAATATATATAATGTTAAAGCTAGTGTATTTATGTTACTAAGAAATGTGTTTACAGAAAGTCTACCTCAGAGAATCCCCACGTAACACTACTCCTAAAGTATCTTATGAATGGGACATACCATTAGTGATGATGACACAAGAAAATTTGGAATTTCATCCACCTTACAACCTATGGTTGACAAAAGGAAAAGGAGCTAACAATCTCATTATTGCAGATACCACTGATGAAAATCAATTTATTATTGTTAACCCAGAAGAAATAGGTATGTAAATAATAATTCAAGTTAAAACTAAAAAAACACAATATTTAGAAAATTGTTTAAACATTAGCAAGAGCGCTTAATTATTAAACCTGTAACAAAAACAAAATAATATAATAATGCTGTATTAATATTACAGGAATGTTTCTCAAATTTAGTTCAAGTTGTTAAAATAAATGTAATAAAAGATTACTTAATCTTTATTACTCAAAGACAAATACTTACTAATGAATTATTATTTCAACTGATAAAGTAAAATTTATATCACACTTCCAAAATTTTTGTGATCAAAACGAACTCAAACACAAGCTCAACGAGACTATTCCAAGTTACTAATATACTTATACTATATATCTACACTGCATTTTTCTATAATATTATTATTCATAAGATATATGGAAAAGGTAGATATTATAGAGCAATAATTTTATCTTTAAATACAAGATTTGACTTAATAACACGTGTTAGTATATTTTAAGGTTATGTCAATAAATATAACTCAAGATAGGTAGTGATTACTTTTAATTTTACTTTAAATATTCCTTATTATCAACCTTAAGCATTCCTTAACCTCATCTCCAAAGAGATAATTTCAAATAATGTGAAGTACATAGCTATAAATATAATTATATATAACGCAAAATAGTCTCGATCAATTCATATATTTATTCGTTTCAATTAGAAAATCTAAGTAATTTATTACAATTCTCATTATTAAATAATAAAAAAAGATTGTATAAATTTTACTTTTTCTCAGCCAAAATAATAATTCGTTTGTTTATTACAGCCACTGCGTATGAACTTACTTTACGTATCCTCTTGCTCACTCCTAACCATTATGCCTGTTTTACCTCTTGAGTTGAACTAAAAAAATTCAGGAATAAAAGTACGTTGTAGATTCGTTTATTTCAAATTTGCAAACCTCGAACATTTCAATATTAGCAAGATATTAGTCTAAATACTTTTAAAATAATATTCAAACAATAGACGAAATAAAATCTATAAAAAGACTTTGTAATATGTGTTACAGTTTTAAAACATATATTATAAACATGATTGTAAACAAAATTTAAAAAAAAAAAAAGATAAGGTATACTAATGAATAAAAAATAAAATTTAATTCAGTACCAAAGTTTGCTTTTAATAAAGCAAACATTATATAATCTTGTAAGATATTTTGTTTTACCTTTGTGAGACAGCCACAGACACGGCCATTGCACTTGTTGCATGATAAATTTATGTACATGACCAGCTGTGTCTATGCCTCACGGATAACAGCATCCAAAAATTTCAATGCGTTAGTACCAAAAGATTTTTATTAATATCTCGAAAAATAAAATGTTGTCCTTTACAACATATTTTAAGCTCATTAAAATCGGTTTATAAAAAAAGAACAGTTAATTGACGAGTTAACCAATACTATTAGATATTATTAAATAGAATAACGTCTTCAATTTAGGAACAAAGTGTCCCAACATTAAAGAATATAGTTTCTTACCCAAAACATTAACATGAAATTTCTATAATTTTACATTATAGAATTGAATGTTTATGAATAGATACATATATATGAAATAAAAATTTTTTTAATTTTTAATAAAAAATAAGGAATAATTAAATATATATTTATTAAACAAATGTTACTTTCATCATTTCGCTTACTTTCTGACTTGTAATTAGGTAGTGTATAAAATTTAATAGGATGATTTTACAGGTATGTTCCCGGTAAACTACGACTTCTGTAACTGGAAATTGCTATCGCAATTTTTACAAAGTCCAAAACGAGAAATGATTCCTCCTTTAACTAGAGCAAAACTACTACACGATTCTTGGAATTTAGCTTATTCTGGAGAACTTTGTTTTGAAATCGCATTAAATATGACTCTCTTTTTAAAAGAAGAAAGAAGTCATGTAGTATGGGAACCGGTGTTTATGATGATTGATCATGTCGGTAGACATATCGAAGGATCTGATGTGTATCCAAAATTCGAGGTAAATATTTCGTGTTTACGTTTATTCTATTTCATATTTTTTTCTTTTATATAAATATTTCACGTGTTTTTTTTTATTTTAGTATTTAACAAAATAATTGTATATACTTCTAAAGTTATTTATCATAAAATTAAATAATTTATGTTTTACTCAAATTTCATTCCAATTAAGGCAAATAAATATGATACTAGTTACTAATACATTTACTTCTTACTATTTTATATATTAAAATAACAAAAGATATAAAGTCTATAAATCAATTTTTTCCGATCTATATTTCTTATTGAAAAAAAAAAGAAAATAATAAATAGATTTAGCACAATGTCACTAAAGTAAACTTTTACCATATTTATTTTTGAAAATTCATAGTGCAATTTTTCTATATTGTTAAAATTCAATCTTCGACATTACTTCATATATTATTTCTCAATCGAAAAATATGCAAATATTATTTATTAAAATTTATCGATTTTTGCCTGATATTTCTAGCACATATTTGCTATATAAAGTGAACTATTATAAAATTTAAACACTAAATATTGGTAAAATTTTCGTTTTTATCTTAGGCATACATACGCACTTTGTTAGTGCCTTTCTATGAAGAACTCAATGAGACTATAGAGCCTGACGAACCATCTTGGAAAACTCATATGCGAGGCATGACGAAAAATTTTCTTTGTCATATTGGATACGAACCATGCGTTAACGAAGCAAGAGAGCAGTACAAAAAGTGGCTAACTGATGAGGACCCGGATAAGGGAAATCCGTTCGTAATCTTCATATCTTTATCTTTATCTCAATAGAAACTGTAGCTATTTATACTATAGATAAAAGATTATAGATAAAAATTATGTTAAGGAAATATTTAAAAAAGATAAAGATTATATTATAGCAAGCAAAATATGTTTTGATTTGTACTATTAATGTTCTACTAAAGCAGAAACTCATGATTTTCATTTATATTAAAGAATGGAAATCAAAACTTCTATTACAATATTACACTATTTATTAAAATGTCATTAATTATATCAAACTTTACAAAGAAATGACCAAAATGTTTTAAATTCTATAGTCCATATAACTAATGTATAGTGTTTAATAATGTATAATCCTTGAATATTGTTTTCTCTAAAAATTCTGTCAATTATTTATATTTAATATAGACTAAACTTCATTCGACATGGTTGTTATGACAAGAATTCATATCTTTTTTTTTCACAGAGTTGCCAATGAATTCATTTGTCCAGTATTCAAATGGGGTTCTGAGGAAGAATGGGAGTTTGGACTTCAACGCGTTATAAATTTCCCACAAAACAGTCCAGAAAGGAAACAAAATGAACGCACTTATCTTTTAAAATCCTTAGCTGGTTGTCCTAAAGATATGTACAAAATTGAAAGGTAACATACATCTATCTATATTTGGTAACATATATTGTTTATAATTCATAGATAATTTATTAAAATATATTATGACTAGAGTGGTTGAGAAAATTTGAATATTATAATTTTAAAAGTACTATTATTAAAATGTTTTGACTACCTGAAAGTAAAATAGATCTTTATTTAAAAATAAATTATTATTATACAGTCTTAATTAAATAACAATCTTGTTTTTATTATTTTCTTATAAATATCATTAATTGTTTTTAAATAGATATAAATTAGTCTATTAGACAAAATTATCAAATATGCTAAAACTACATATTAATGAGAAATAAAGCTAGTGCAAATTCAGTAATGATATTGTATGTTATATTTTTATTTAGAAAAGTGATAATTAATCATTTTTATAATAATAATAATATTTCAGGCTGTTAAATGTAACAATTTTTGATCAGAATGCAAACTTCAGTGACTCTGATATCCAATTAGTCTTTGCTATATTAAGTGGTAGAGCAGCTGGTTATACAACACTCTTCAACTTTTTAACTGATAACTGGGATACTATAAAACAAAGATTTGAGGATAACAAACGCGTTTGGTATCATATAATCAAAAATGCAGCTTTTTCATTTAGCTCTGAGAAGGGTTTAGATCTGGTTCGTAAATTATATGAGAGCAATACAGAAGAATTCCACCCACCTAATTCTATGGTCCACAAAGCTTTCAAAAAAAGAAGAAATGAATGGAATGAAAAGAATATTCCAGTAATTAATGGTTGGCTCATGGAAAATTTGCCAAAAGAAGAACTAGAAGCACTTCAAGTTTATACAGTCACTACTACTATGACCCCTAGCATAGAAGTTCTAGCATAATTAAAAAAGTAGACTCATAATTAGGAATTGAACAAAAATGTTAATAATTTAAAAGTATAAAAAAAATTTTTAATTTCCTGAAATGTTTACAAACTATATCTTGTACCAATTGTCAACTGCTTGAAATTTAGATATATCAATGATTTGTGCCACCAAAGTGATTATGAAGAATAAACTTAAAAATTAGTTGAATTAATAAATATCAGTATATTCATTACATAAAATTATCAAACGAATTGAATGAAATTTGATTTTAATAATAATTTGTTAAAATGGATTATATTTTTTTTTTTTATCAAAGGTACAAAGCTTTTACAAATGTTATAAACATATTACTGTTATATATGTGTTATTTTAATTAAAATAAACAATGCAATTATGTAAATTACAAATAACTAAAATCTGATAAATTTGATAACTAATTTTTGTCTGAAACAATAACATTGTTTGTATCAGCTTAAGTATTGTTTAACTGAATAAAACTTACATAATAATGTAATAAATGTTTTTAAAATAGATTACTCTACAGTTAAACATTAAAAATTAATATTAGAATATTTTTAAAATTCTTTGCAATAACATAATAAGCCATATTAAAATAAACTGTAAAATATTTATCAATTATTTTTTAAAATAATACGCATTGATTTATATTTTTTTATTTATTTATTTGATTATCTTAACAAGTATAGATTATTAGCATACAAAAAGTATATAAACATTGAAAATAAACTGAGATTGCAATAAAACATGATCAATTGATGTCAAATTCTCGTATCACTCATTTACATTGGGCACTCTTCGACATTCATAAAATAGAATTATAAATACAATTTACATTATTTTACATATGATGTAGAAGAAAAGCACTGTGTATTATGTGTATTGTGTGTGTGTGTGTGTGTGTGTGTGTATGTGTGTGAATTGTGTTTGGTGGTGTGTGTGTACATATAAAATGTGCATTTAAGCTTAAGTTTATAGTATTAACCAATGGAAACAAAAATAAAAAAATTCATATATTACTAATAAACACTGCTTGAAATATTATACTTTAGTATTCCTTACAAAGTATTTGAAAAGTTTTATAATGTGAATAACACAAACGAATTTCTTTCTTCTTTCTTTATTTATTACAATTGTAATTTAAATACATATGTAATCTTAAATAAAGCACATATAAAATTTATATATATATATATATGTTGTATTTATAAATATTATTATTGAGGAATATTTAAAATATTTAAAAACTACTCATATTTTGTAGATGCATATATTCATACAGGAGACGTAAGATGGCAGCATATCGAGTTTATCCGAGATTGTTCGAGATTGTCCTATTATTACGTTACATCATAGAATATACTCGTAGGTTAAAGTAGACTATCTATATCGAAGTATAAGATGGCTAATTTTTAAGTTTCGTTTACGTCCTAATTTTGTGTATTTTAACACGTTAGTGAGCAAATGTTGTGTAAACTTGCTGATTTTTTGTATCGACACTCACGGTGGTGCTTCATGAAAGTTGCTAGAGAATGCATAAACGCGCTATGTCAATATCCATCATTAATCGAAATTGATCGCATACATATAATCAAGGGTTTCAATGCTTTTTTTCAAACTACTCTCGATAGAGGAAGATTAACATTTTAATCATATCTCGGTATATATTTTTGGGAATACCATTAATTTGTTACCTAACATATATTCAACATTTTTAATTATTTCATTCATTACTTAATTCATTATAGTGCTAATATTTTTATTTCTTAATTTGCAGCCACAATGGTTGAGAGTGCTAAATGTTGTGTCCTGCAATGGGCTGATCATGCAAAATATATTACAGAAAAATTTAGTGGGCTGTTGGCACGTCAAGTACTTGTTGATGTAACACTCGTATGTGAAGAACAAAAGCTACGTGTTCACAAACTGGTTTTAGCATCAAATAGTACATATTTTGAGGTATGCTTTAAAATATATTTCTATAAGAGGAATTCATTATAAGTTGATTTTATTATGTTTGCAAAGAAAATAAAAGTTTATCTTGGAAATCTATAGTTTCATATGTTATATAGGTACTTATAATTTAAAAAAAAGTATTTATAATGTACCATACGTTTTTTATTTTAGTTTTAAAATTATTTTATAAATAAAATTAATAAACATATATAGATTTTCTCAGAGTTCTTTCATTAATTTATTTAAAAAATTTAACTGAAGTATCTTAAAATTGTACTTGTAAAACTAGATAGATAGATAGATAGATAAATAGATAGATAGATGGATAGATAGATAGATAGATA
>NW_016911532.1:440189-441639 GCF_001483705.2 Eufriesea mexicana | reverse complement strand
TTAATATAAAAAATAATAATATAAATTATTTAATACAATGGAAGAATAATTAATTTAACTATATTAACATGATCTGAATTTATTTCTTCATTATCGTGTTATCTTCAAATCATTTACTTACATTAAAATTTCATTATTTGAAAACAACCATGTTTTGTATTCAGGTAGTTTTACCACTGAAATCTTTAAATAACTTTGTTTAATATTAGAAAATTTCTTATATTCTTTGTATCAATAATGCTTAATAATAATTATATATATTACATAACATTATAAAGAACACATACAATAGTGAAAATACTTTTAATATCAAATTATATATTATAAATATGTAATTTAATAGTATTGTGATATATGGTAGAATTAATTAAATTTGAATTTCAAATTTTAATAAAAAATTTTGTTATGTATACACGTATATAAAATTATATGTAGAAGATATGTAATACTTATAAAAGGACAATTTTGCAGGGATTATGTAATATTCATGTAAAGTAAAGAAAGCCTTATATATTGGAATTTCCTTATTTATTTGCAAGCATTTGAAGAAACCATGTTTGATGGACATACTTTTCACAACTTGTGAAGAACAACTATTGAATATAAAGGTATTAAAGAGCTAATTTGTATGAATACAAAGTAATAAAATAGATGTACACTAATATAAATAATTTTTAGGAATACATTTAATATTTTTTTTGTCTTCTAAATAAATGTAAATAGGTCTAAATATATTTCAATATGTGCATGTATAAATTTATAGATGTTTACACTTATGTAAGATACCAAGCATTTAAAATTTTAAGTAACCACAATATATTCTATTTGAATACCAGATTAAAGTTTAATAAAAACGTTTTTTAATTTTTCAAATAAAAATATTTAACACTATTAAAAGTGTTCTTTGCACACAATATCAAATTTTGTAGAGTTATAAATGTATTATAAAATTAAGAAATAGTTACAAATACAATTAGCTAAATTAGTAGTTGCTTAACAGAAATCATCTGTTCATTTTTATCATAATTTATAAATATAGCAAACTTTTATCTATTAATATATTTTGTTTGCTTCACTTTCTGATGTAACAGGAGATCCTACAACAAGATTTGGGTCAGGAACCAGTTATATTTTTGAAAGATCTAAACTTTGAAATCTTGAAGGCCATGGTTGAATTCATGTATTGCGGAGAAACCACTATTCCTTATCAATTATTATCACCTTTATTAACTGCCACAAAAAGATTTAAGGTTGGTATTCTTAATATTAACAGAAGTTATTTTAAATATAGATTATCATATTTAAAAATATAAAATTATAATAGATAAAAGAAAAGTATGAGAAATTTAGCAATTATATGATGAGTTTATATTATACAAAGAATAACTTTTTATTTTTTACTTCTTAAAGTGATAAAATATATTATAATATATTCTAAAATATATATTAT
>NW_016911532.1:383352-439844 GCF_001483705.2 Eufriesea mexicana | reverse complement strand
TATATTATATATATATTTAACATTTTTATAATAATAATAACTGATTATCTTCAAATTTTGGTGGACAAAAACATTATATAAATTTATTATTTTCACGATTATATTCTTGAAATTTGTTGAATCGTCTTTAAATCTTTTATATGTTTATATAGTTAATAAAAAAAATATTACCTTAAATTTTATGACAATACATTTTGTAAGTATTATTTTAATGTGTATAATATTCAATGTAATTTTATAATTGTTTATATATGAATATAAGTAAATAAATCAACTATAATATTTTAACTATTTAGGTAATAATACCTATTACTAGATTTCTATAATAAAAAATGAAACAAATTGCAACTATAAGATATGAAACTAGGTTTTTCTTCTTCTTTTTTTTTATTATAAAATAATGACCTTTTGCACTCATCTATCTAATCTACTTATACAATATTTATAAGTAGGTTAAACATAAGAAGTTTTATGATACAATTATCAGTTGTTTATAATAATGTTGTTTATAAAGATGTACACTGAAATTAAATTTTTGATTTTTATGTATTATTAGCCTTAAACTATTAAATACTTCTATAATTTTTTAAAAATTCTTAAAGAGCTAACCATAAAAAAATATTGTAAGATATAAAAATTAATTACTTTTAATATAAATTAAAAGAAATGTATATGTCAATACTAATAAATTTTTGTATACATATAGGTTAAAGAATTGACAACTGTGGTTGATGCTATGATGAGTTCCAATGTAGGAAGTTTTGAAATTAATACAAATATGGACAAAGAAGTTACTGAATCAGAGATTATAAGCGATACATGTAATAACACAGATTACATACATGTAAAGTGTGATGAACTTGTTAAAAATAAGTGCTTTGTACTTTGTAACAAGAGCAATAGTGATGTGAATTCAAGTGAAAATCAATCTTTAGAAGGTAATACTACTAGTGATCCTCCTGAACAGGAATTAGAGCATATGTTATATGAAGAATCACAAGATTTTGAAACTAATGTAGAGCAAACTAATACATTATTTTCAGTAGGAAATTCTACAAAATTAATGGGAAATTCAACCATATTTACAAATGGTAAAACAAAGGAGGAACCAAATGGGTACTCTGAAAATAGAATATTAAATAGTGATACATTGTGTACAAATAATGAATTAAAACCTATATTATATGAACAATGCTGTGATCTTTCAGATATTGATGAGTGTGAAGAGAGTTCTATGTCATTATCACAATCTTGCCTTCAACAAATTGAAAAAGACTTCGCACAATATAAATTTGAAGGTATTGATGTTCCTAGTAAAGTAGGAAAATGTGTTAAAGTTTACACTCATAAGAGACGAAAATCTATAGATGAAATAAAAAATATGCTGACAGATGTGAATAATATAATTCAAAACCCACCATCTACTGATTGTATAGACTTATTGGATGAGCCGTCCACTGACGATATACCAGTTACACTTTTAACCTCATTAGATATGGAAAGTGCTGAGTATATTATAAGTTTAAGTACTGAAAATATTCAATCTATAGTAGGAGCTACTTTAACTGAACAGCATACATTAAATACATGTAAAGAAATAGAACAAATTATTGAATATAATACTGAAAAAACTAGTGTAAATGAAATAGAATCAAGTAATGCAAACACTGAAACTTCTAATTGTACAAAACCAATACTACGAAGAAGTCTGCGATTAAACCAGCAGGAAATAGAAGAAACTATGAATAATAATGAAACTGTTAAGGATTTTAATGAAAAAGAAAAACATTTTAAAAAATCAAATTTCACAAATAGAACAGAACTATGTATTAAAAGGAAACGTAAAATAAAAGACATAGATCGTAAAGTTTCAGAACAAAGTATTAATAATGTAATGCAACCCATTAGGAAGACATTTAACAATTCTCGTAGAAATACTACAAAGTTAATTGTTAAAAAGAATACTAAATGTACAATACCTAATAAAGAAAAGGATGAACAAACAGGTAAAATAGCAAATAAGTTGAAATGTGACATATCAGAAACCACAGAAATTGATTCCATTTTTACATCATCCAAATTAAATACAATAGAGCACATAAATCGTGCATTATGGGGTGATATGTCAGATTTTGCAGAAGACTATGAAAATAGAATAAATTTTTTGGATTGCACACCAAATACAGAAATTCCATTTGCTGTTGGCTTATTACCTTTACGTACTGCTTTGGAAAAAATGCAAGCAACACCAGATTATCAACCTCGCAAAACTCGTTCATCAGTAGCACCAACAAGACAAGACACTAATACTCTTAAAAGAAAGAATTGTACTCATTTCGGTAAAGTTACAGATTCTAAAAAACAGAGTACTTATATTAATGATCCAAAAGAAAATGCAAAAGCAGTTTGTCATATTCAGATCAGAACAGCACCATCGCAGTATGTACGTACTCGTAAAAAATATCTTTCCACGGATGTAAATACGTTGGAACCGACGACTCTTATCAATAAACATTAATAGGTATTATACAAGTCATACAAAAAGAAGTAATATGAGAATAATAACTCAAAATAATATTCTCAAATGTGAATATCAAAGGAAATAACAAAATGCGAAATTTTATGCATGTAATTTTATATTTTAAAAACATATTTTTAATATGAAACTACTTGTACATAAAAACATAGATATGAAAAAAGAATATGCGATAAACTATGTTTATGTAGTTCTTTGATTTCTGCAAGAAATCAAGATATATTTTTTTTATTGTTTGGCCATATTTTTTAATTTATATTAAACGTTTCTATACGTGTATTAAATACTACTATAAAAGTAAATACAAATTTTTTTTATTGGGAAGAGAAATATTAATATAAAATAGCTATAAAATAATATTTTTGTTTATTACATTTTTATATATAAAATTTCATGTGTATTAAATAGTATTTGAGGTAAGATCATTGACAAATCTGTACTCTACTTTGTTAAGGTTATAGAAAGAAATAAAGTTTTTTTATTGTAAATATTTTGAAATGGAAACGTGTTATACATTTAGTGCACGTATGGACACGCGCGCGCGCGCGCACACACACACACACACAAAATGTTTATACACATAGTGATTTATTTTGTTTTTTTTCAAGATCATGCTCATTTTGCTTAACAATGTATATAAATATTTGAAAATCTTAATCTCTTATTTTTAAGCAAACATTTTCTTTTCATCTTCTTTCTTTAGTGTGTGGAAAATACATACATATCACTGATATTACTGTAAATGTCCCTTAATATGCAATAATGCGATTTGTTACTGATATCTTTAGGAAATCTTATATATTTTATATGATTTATTTATACTTTTATTCATCACTATATTTTTTAACCCTCTAAAACTAGAATTTTATTTGTGTTCAAGAAAAAAATTATAATTAACTAGGATTAAAGATCCAATTACTGTCACTTTATGTAATTAATTGAATCTGCTGTTATTGCATAATTTTTGTATATATTGACCAAAAGCATAAGTTTTTCTTTTTATTTTTTAATATTATTATTTAATATGTTCAATTACAAAAAATAATTTTGTAACTTAATATCTAAATATTTATTTATAAATTTAATGATTAAAAAATATATTTTGGAAGCTATTACTGCCATCATTAAAATGTGTTCAATCTTATTGCTAACACTCAAATTGTTGAAAATCACATATTATTATCTCATTTATTATCATTTCCTTTTCTTTTCACAATTGCTTTTTTGCATTCAGGATTAAAAATATTAATATTTTATTGTTTTGAAACATGTACATACATTAATCATAAATTTAAATAACATTCTTAAATTTCTTTAGTTTCTTATTTTGTTTTATAGATAATTAAATGTTTGTATTTACGACAATAAATGTTTATAGTTTCCAAATAAATTAAATATTTATTTTAAACATAGCAATTGTTATTTATTATATAGCTAACAGTGAGAGTGTCAAATTTTGTTTACCATAACAACTACTTCCATGACAGTAATTAAAAAATGCTTGGAACACATATCAATAATTTTTAACACGAATATTAAATAAAGAAACTTAATTAATTGTTTAATTATGTTTAATCATTTAATATCAATAGGTTAAGTGTTACAATTACAGCTTTTTCTGTAGTTACATGTATTCTTTTTCCCTAGTAGGGAAGCTGTTATTTTAATTCTTTTAATCAGTGTAAACTTTCAAATCCTTTCATAAAAATGAAAAACAGAAAAATTAAATGCTGTATTTCCTATTGTGTAAATTATACTTTTAATTTTATACTAAATTTGTGTACGATTTCACAGGGTGTATTTGTTATTTTTAATAAAAATAACGTAAGGTAATAATCATTTGATAAGTGGCAGTAATGGAGTTTTTTTACCAATCATTTTTTATTTTCATTTCAAATATAGAAGCTGATAATTATTATAAATAGTTTGTTAGTATCAGTATTATAGTATGCTAACAAAATTCAAGAATACAAAAATACAGTGATAAGCAAATAAAGTAAAATTTACGTATATAATTGTATATATGCAATTTGAAAGTTATATGTCGTTATAGAGGGTTAATATCTTTGTTTCATGATATATTTTATAATACTTTAGTAGTAATAAGTAAATTAAATCATAGTAACCCAGTGTAATAATTTGTGCTATAAAAGCAGTAACTGTGAAACCTCAAAATTACAAATTGAATGATAGTCACATATGTACTTTTTCTAATAAGCTATTTTTTAATAAGCAATTAAATCCCAAAAAAAAGAATTATTTGTATTTATACATTGTTCACAGTATTTTGAAATATAAACAGTTACTGCACATTGTAATATAAATGGATTGTTTATTGCAATAATATACAAATATTTTTTACATAAATTTATGTATACATATATATTGATAAAGAAATATATATATTTTTTTCCTAATAAACATTTTTGGTGTATAATTGCTGTATCTTTTAAGTTTCTACTACTATTTTTATTGCTTTTTTATTCTATCAGATTATATTTCCATGGATAAAACAATTTTATAAAATTATAGCGAAATAAGAAAAAGAATTGCGCAATTATATTCGTGTATTTTATATTCTTGTTATTAAATGTTTTTATTATTTTATAGATTATATATAATATTATATATTGTATGAATAATCATAATAAGGAACTGTAATCAGTACAGAACATATGATATATTCAATATGCTCTTGACACTGCGCAGAGGACGAAAACGGATTAAAGAAAGAGAGCCATGTTTATTTATAACTAGTAATTTGATTGGCCGTGTAATATACACTATGATACATATACAATCGATATGAGTAAAGTGCAATTCTCGTTAACGTAGTTCTCTAATTTTTAATGTATTAAAAGAAATTAATGAAGTACGAAGCAGTAAATTACTTTGTTAGATTAAATATCTCAGAACATATTGAAATGCATGTATTGATAAACACGTTTGATTGAAGAAATTAAAATACTGAAATTTTTAATATCCATACACATCAATTTTCATTTAAATAATCTTATTAATCACAATTCTTTATTTTCGAGAAGCACATTCACAATAATATATCTGATTATGTGTACTAATATACAATCTATATTATACATGATCATTGACGAATTACAATCACTTCCTATGTCATATGGAAAATGTTTTCAATAGTTTCACCTAAATATGAATATTATTTTAATAAAAATACCCTATAGAATATATTTTATAATTCCTAATGTTATTTACGATAGAAATACTGATTCTACAATATTATATTTTCAATATAAAATTTTAATATAATTTTAACACTTATGAATACGGTAAATGATACTTAAAAAAAACGTATTAAAATAAATGACTGTTTAAATAATTTGAAACGTTTTCCTACAAAATTATGCTTTCCGACAAATGTTAGCATCACTAAATGGTAAGATGCATTAAACTTACACGAATTTTTCGTACATAACGTATGGTGATCGATGAAACAGGTAATTTCGAAATTATTGAGTCTCGCTTGCTTATCACAAAACTTTATAACGGGAGGCTGTATCGATAAAAAAGACATTATGTGGTATCGTATAACACGTTTATTCTAGTCTTGTAATTCAGTTGTGCACACGGCGGTGAAAGGTGCACGTTGAATGCAACCAAGCAAGCAGGTAGGTTCATGCTCAATGTTTTGTGCTACGAGGACGACAAATTCGACGAGGCCGACACAGCGCAGCTACAGTGCAATCAATGAGCGCATATTGATCTCAACCCTTCACGGATTCTACACCTGCAGGGGCGGATCACTTGAGCATCAAACATAGATATCACGACTTGACTGAGAATATTATATTAAATTTTATGGATTACAAGAAACACTTTTTCTTAATGTTTTGAATTCAACTTTAATGTAACTTATTTATGTAATTAATTTATAATTAAAATTATATTATTAAAAATATTTAACATTTCTTAATTGCATTAAATATGAAAATTATATATATATATATATTAATATATTAAATAAAATCTTCGAATTTTATTTTAATTATAGTTATATTAATATTCAATTAAAATATGAAACAAAAATAAATTAAATATTAAATGATAGAAAGTATGAAACATACTTCAAATTGTTTCGTCTTATCGATACTTGAATTTCGATATTAACTTCGATATCTCGCATATGCAATTGTTTAATGTTATTGGGCATTAAAACAAAAAGTATTGGTTTATTTCTGCGTCAAATTGTCAATTAGTCGTAGAATTACATTGAATTTTCTTAGGTAATGTTACGTAAAATAAAGTAAGCATAAGAAGTTTCATAGTCTAACACGAGCGCCGGAAGTTTCAAAATGATTGCGGTAACGGGTGTAAACTACCAAATTCTTTCATTATTAATGAAAATCAAAACAACTTCTAAGATATTTTTATATAAAATTAATATTTGGATTGATTAATAAAAAATAATTCTTTTAATACAAAAGTGTTTGATCATTGTGATGACGAAAAAATTATCATTTTAATCGGCTATATAAAGGAAATGAATTTAGGCGCGCTAAAATAAAGTTGCCTAAAAGGCCGCAAGATGTCAAGTTGGTCGGTACCGCGAGCGAACAAAAGAACGGGATTGGTCGCTTCGAAAGTAGTGCCAGACATGTGTTTCGTTTCCCGCCTCGTGGGTTGTTATTGTGTGGGGGCCCCGCCAGTCCGGTGAGTCGAGTGTAGAGAGCATAGGGCCTAGGCCAGAATCGAACCGCCGTTGGGTTGGCTCCTCGGTACGGTGGTGGCTCTGTCCGACTGGTGACCGACCGTGGTCCGTCCGTCATATTCCCGGTTTGAAAGCAAGGTTGCGACTAGTTGTTGCGACGCAGGAAGGTGTAGTGATCTGTGTACGGAGTTACAAACGGGTTTGCCGGCCATGGAGAAGCGGGTAGAGCTCGAAAAACGGGGAAGGAACCCCGGTGAAGTAAGCCGAACCCCACTTATTTTATTGTACTGCTTTGCTCGACACGGGACGATACCGCGGGTTGTTGCGTGCTTGGTGTTCTATCGTGTGCAGGTCTGCGAGCGGGTGCAGAGAGAATCGTGTTCCCTCGCGCGACACCGACACCACGCACTCGCTCTGCGGCACGCCACTGGCTCCTCGAAGACGCACGAGAACTCGGATTTCTTGACGGCGACCGCGTGGCTCCGACGATTTATCGGACAAGAAGACGTGTTCTCGATGCCGACACGAGATGCTACGATTGCCACAAGAGTAACAGGCATGGCGTGGTTCGCTTAAATGGCCTGTCTCCGTGATTTTTCATTACTTCGTCTCGACATGACGCGTTTTGTTCTATTGCTTTCCTCTTCGGTCGAACATTTTATTTTGGGTCTCAACTTTGTTATCGCGTGCGTCCTTTTACTAGATCGGCGGAAAATTCGAAGAAACCGATCCAGTTAGGGAAGATTCCCAGGCCAGTTGTTGTATCGTATTAGCTGGAAAACTGAGAAACTCGAGAGCCGATTGGTCGACTGAATTCAACGAATAGTTGATCAACCAATCGTTTATCAAGTTTTCCCAAGTTTTTCTAGTATACGAAGCTTTCTACTGAATTACGAAGTGTCCCTTATCGCGCCGCAGATGTTATTACGTTCATAGAGAAAGCACTATACAACCCGCAGTTAAATGCATTTGAACTTGAATTATTTTATTTACTACAAAACGTATAGTATTATATATATACCACATCTTGCTGATTTGTGATGTAATACATCGTAGAATCAGCGTCGTTGGCATAGAAAGTAAAACATGTTTAATCAATGGAGATATTGCTCTTTGCAATGGCTGATTTTTTATGTACGTGGTTATTTCAGTCGGTATAAAGAATTAAAAAAATAATATTTATATGAACATTAAGCATTTGGCTAGATAACGAGCTTATTGTTATTTTCGTAGCATAATTTATCTTAATCGCAATGTTGGTAATTAATTGATCTTTAAAAATACATTAAATAATTTCGTAATAAACTTTTTCTTGGAAGATTTCCATATTAATTTCGAAACTTTTATATTGAAAAAGACATACAAATTAAAAAATTTTTCGTATATTTGTTTAATATTAATTTTACAGAGAAACTGACTTTTTATGTTGATTTAAAGTTATAACGTTGTGTAAGTATTATGTTTTCCAATTAAAATATAAGAAAATATTGAACAAAATATTTTTTGAGCGATTAAGCCTACAATAGTTCCTTTTCATAAAAGATTTATTTTAAAAATATATTCAAAAATTTATGGAAATGATATTTCTTCTAGAAATTTCTACTATTAGTATATTGTTAGATTATTTGAACTCTTTAATAATCAATAAATGTTTTTTGAGAGAATCGTATAATTACAGATATAATCGTTTCTTATTTAAAATTCCATGTTATACGCAAGTCGTGTGATCAAATTATAGCGTGGCGTGGCTGTCTCTAGGAGCCCCTCTTTTTAAACTACCGTGCATCGTACGTGTGTTCCTATTAACAGGAGCAACCACATCTTAACAGATCGTCTACAAGACGTTTTAGAAAACTGTTCGTTTCGTATATATTAAATTACCTTTCCCAGTGTTTCTCCGTTGATCTTACGTACAACGCAATAGCGAAGTACAAAAAGGCTTTGACAAGATGGTGCCCCTTTCGAACGAGTTTCGAAACATATGCAACCTCATATGCATTTGCTGACAAGTTACGGTTACTTACATGTAAAGTATTATGTCAGAACTTAACAGTCCTTTGACCGCAATTTTCGGTATTCCAAGAACGTTATATCCACCAAGGTCAAATGGAAACTTGAACTTGAAAGAATTTGTGAAACAATAAAATTGAAGATTGCATTTTGCTTCATATTTTCGTTATATATTAATGTAAATTCATTAATTGTTTTTTCACAACAAAATTGTAATTAGATAACATATGATTCGAAAGCTAAATATAATTAATATAAAATGTGATTCTATATATAACTGTCGTGCAAAACTTGAAAAGTATGCCTATTACGTGCAATCTGGCTTGAAAAGGCAACAAATTGTTGGTCGTGTTTTATGCTACAAATCACTTAATGATAAACAATCTTTTATGTCGTCTTAATATAGATTTCAACATACGTAAAAATATAATTATATTTGTAAGATTAATGTAGTAGAACATTTTTTTGATAAAAACTGTGCCACATGTACGATCTACATGTTTTTTCACAAGTGGTAAAAGTATATTATGTAAATCAATTATCAGCGGGAAGAGTTGTGCGTGCCATGAGGTGCTGCCATGAGATGCGCGTGCGAGTGAACGTCGCCATTGTCTTCCGGTGCGCGCGAGTGTATTCTACAACTTTTAAGGTGGCATATGATATAAAGTTATTTCCGGTAATTTCAGTGTATACGAACGATGCCGAATCGATCATAAGGTTTCTTATGTATCTAATCTGCAATCATGTCTTATGGTATGTTACTGATCACTGTGCAGCCATCTTGGACGAGTCCACTCTGTCACCAACTGACACGCGTACGTTTCGGAACAATAAGAAAATCAAAATAACCATTTCTCACGTTTTTATTGTACATAACGAATTTTATTACATTAATTGAGCAACACTCAACACCATCATTTAGATTTTTTCTATACATTAGTGTAAAATATATATGCGTGGGCGTTTGCATCACGTTAACCACCGGCGTTGCGATGCAGTTCATTCAGCAGTGCCGTAGCTACTACTTTATAAACTGTTGCATAAAAACCAGCACAATTTTATAGAGTGGCATGTCCCTTCAATATGAAGTCAAATTTAATTAATATTTCTGAGATGAAAAACAATTTTTAAACAATGTGCCATTGAAATATTAAAATTAACATTATATATTTTTTATTAACAATTATTTCATGTTATAAAAAATAAATTATAAATTATTATTAATAGCAAAAATATAAAATTTGATAAAAAATCTCTAATTATGAAATTTTTATCATATAGGAATTTTCAAAATTCTATTCTGAGAATTTTGTATTTATAATTATTTAATATGTATTACATATCTATTGATTTACTATTTATTTCTTATAAAATAAAAACAAATGTGTTTTCTAGTCAATATGATTGTGAAGTTTCGTCAAATACTCCCATGTATCCATCTCTTAGTTAACTTGTAGCTGTCATTGATCCGCTCCTATAAGCCACGACAACTTCTCGTAAACGCTTCCACTACGATCAGTGCAACGCACGGCGCAGCCAATCAGCCGGCCGGTCGGAATGTCGGGCAGTGAATCTAAGATAAGGACATGCGACGACTCTGAAGCTTCGCGTGAAAGCGGTTTGTCGTCACTAAATTTGCTACGCAGCAATATATATTCGGCTTACTCCAAAACTCTTTGAAGTAACAATTAACAAATTAATTTTTTAATTTACTGTGTAAAATTTTTTCAAATTAAAAATGTAAATAGTATGGCGTAATTATATTTTAATATTTTATTAAAAATTTTAGGTAAAATGAATTATATCGAAATTCATTTTAACACAAGATAAAATGAATTTCAATAACATTAGAACTTGAGACTACTCGGATTCGCTTCTGTCGCGTGCCGCAGTCAGTACTTATCGCTTGCCGGCTTTTCTGATGCCGCTAAACAAGACGCGTCGTGCACTCTACTACCACATCACCCCTGTATCCCGACACCCCCTCACACTTCTCACCCCTGTTTCTCCTGTCTTCTTTCTATCTCCCCTCTCTCTTTACCTTTCTCTTTCTCCGATCAATAAAATAGCCCATCTCCCGCGAAAGCTTATCGTTCGTTTGAATTTTAGCGACTATTACCTTTTTTATATACCACCAAGTTTTCATATTCACAATTTCACTCTACATCTAAGCTTACAAATGTAATTAAGAGTATAATACTATTGTCGTGTACAAATAGTTTTTTTAATCAGAGCAATTCATCACTTATTATTGAAAACTGTTATTCAAATTATTAAATTTTAAATCATTAAATGCAAAAATAATATAGAAAGGAATTAATATTTTTAAGTAAGAGATCTTGATTTTAGTTTTTAGCTTTTATCATTTGTATATAAAATTATATTTATTCTAAAACATACATTTCTTTCCTATAAATAAAGCTATAGTGTTACCAATGTCATATTTGTTATATACTTGTGAATAGAATGAGACGTATTATTTTTGTAATATTTTGCAATATTATTTTTGTTGTATTTCATGTGTTTTTATAAAAATATTGTGGTTTCAGATTACGGACCTTGTTCTTGATAATTGTCGGAGTACGTATATAGTGGGCCTGACAGATGAATTTGTTGCATTAGAATCACTAAGTCTTATCAATGTGGGTCTTACCAGTCTAAAAGGCTTTCCAAAACTATCAAATCTTAAAAAGGTAAGGAAATATATAAATACAATTTTACAGTCAAAATAAAATACAATAGAATATATTTTAAGTAACCATCCTTTGCAGTACTTTAATTAGAGTACAGTATTGAAGTATTATAAAAGATTAATTAAAACAAATTATTTTTATAGTTGGAACTTAGTGACAACAGAATTTCTGGAGGTTTAAATCTTCTTCAGTCAAGTCCCAAATTAACTCATCTTAATCTTAGTGGAAACAAGATCAAAGATCTTGATACACTTCAACCTTTAGTAAGTTCATTGATATTATATATACACTATTTGCGAATATTAGATGTATTAAACATTATTTTGTTTTACAGAAGGAGTTTAAGAATTTGAAAAGTCTGGATCTCTTTAATAATGAAGTAACAAACTTGGATAATTATAGAGAGAAAGTTTTTAGTCTTATTTCCAGTCTTCGATGCCTTGATGGGTATGTAATTTAAAAGAAATCAAATATTTTACTTAATAACTTTGTTCATCCTTTTTCAATACATTAAAACATAAACTGCTTTTATATGATAGATTCGACACAGATGATTGTGAGGTAGAGGACAGCGAAGGGGATGATGATGAAGTAAATGGAAATGAAGATGGAGATGGAGATGCTAATGAAGAAGATAGCGAGGAAGGTTGGTTAAAAGTTGAAAATAAAGTTAAAAAATTTATTGAAATAACAAATTAATATAAAATGACGAAAGATTCATACCTTAATAATAAAAATAAAATTTTAGTCTCAGATGAAGAAGATGATGAAGATTTTGATGATGGTGGTGTAGGATTAGCAGCAGTGTACAAGGAGGGTCTTGAGGTAAATCATCCATGCTTCAAGTTTTTAAGTTTCAAATTATTTTAAGTTTTATTTTTAGATCTTGGTGCAAAGTATAGCACTTGCATTATAATTATGTTTTGATTTAAAAATATTCACGATAAATTACTAATATTCCGACTTTTCTTAACTTTGATTAATATAATGTAGGATGAAAGTGATGAAGATGATTTCCTCTGTGAAGAGGAAGAAGAAGAAGATGACGATGAAAATGAAGATGATGAACAGGATGAAGAAGAAGGTAAATAAATTTGTGTATATTTTTTAATGGAAATAAATTCATTTATTTTACTATCGATACTAAAAGTTAGCCCCTTCGCCTATAATATTGTGCGAGACTCTTGGTAAGGTAATCGGGCAAACCATAAATATCGCGGGCGAGAGACGTGGTTTGTAGATAGAGCTCAACGTAAACATCACGGGTTAGACTCGTAGTTTTCGCCGATTCTTCACCGCGTTCGGACGAAATGGCGCGATGTGTAACCGACGTTTCTGTTAACTATGGTACACACTATCGAAACTTAAATGGCATGGCAAGGGGTTAATAATATAAGAAATATTTTAAAAAATTAGATCTGTTTATTTTAAAGTTGTCTGCTATTATTTAGAAAAGAAACATGATTGCAGTTGAACATTAATGTGGTCAATTTTATTACATTCTTTCATTGCGTTATATAGAATCGTCTCCTGCTCGAGGTAAGAAGAGAAAACATGAAGATGGAGATTCAGGGAACTAGAACCATAGAGAGCAGGCTTCTGATACTGTTAAATGAGTGTAAAATTCATATAAATAATAACAATAATTGAGACGCCGAGTGAACATCTGGGAATCAAACTAATTGACCGACCAATGACAGACTACAGTTAGTGGTGTGAATTTATCAGTAAATCATTGACTGACAAATTGTCTGTGGAACAACAAACGATTACCATTGCGGAGAAGAGGAATGTGAATGAAAATGAAAGAAGATAATGATGGCATAAAATAGGACTGCATTCCAGCTGGGCACAGCGCGTTTTAGTTATACTAACGATATTTTATATAGAGTATATAGTTAGAGTATTAGTGGTGTTGCATAGTGGGTGAAAGATCAGATATTGAAGGTCTCGAAAAAGGCAACAGTGGAGTTTTACACTTGAAGGAGCATATTTGTCTGTTAGCTCCAGTCGGCCAAAGGCTGGTCACGCTGGAATGCAGTCATCGTTAAACAGTACTAAGGTTACATAAGTTACATTTTAAATACATTATTATTGTACCATGAATAAGTATAGAGTAAATGAGGAACAACTTTTGTACAGGTTTACACCATACATTGAGGTGCATTACGCCTCTGTGATTTTTGGGACAGAAAATAAAGAGATAAATATATGTTGCTCATACATTGAGCTTATATCTATGAAAGACGTATTAAGATAGGAATTTGCATCATAAGAATGAAGAAATAAAAAAGAAGTATGTACATTTCGTTTATTAGAGTAATAGTGTTTGAAATGTATAATTGATATAAACAAAAACGAATTGGTTTAGCATGTAAAAGATATTTTAGTATTTTCAGTTTCATTGTTTCGATGTAAGTTAAATAAATAGTTTTGATATTTCAAGGAATCTTGAAAGAAACTGCGAAGTAACATAAGAACACAATTAACATTGTGGTATACTAACTTGTAATTTTTAGTAAATTTTAAGTTCCAAATGTTTATGTACAATGGCAATTTGCCACAGATAACACGGCTGTTAAGATTATTGTTATTTACTTTTGGGCATTCCATGTGCTACGTGTTATGCTCTAATACGGTATAAATTGATTTGATTAGTAAAATTATTGTAATATCTTACAGTTTCAAATTGCAGACATCCAGCTATAACAGTTAAATGTTTTTTATATAACTAAATCGTACAATTTTTTACGGTAACAATAAAATTACTTATTGGATTTGTATCGTTTATACGTAACAAGTCCAAATATTTGGAATATGATATTATTAAACAAAAGAAAAAAGGAAAAAAATCAAAATTGCTGTAAATTCATAATTACCTTTAATTTCTGTCTCTGAAGTTACCATAGCGCTAACACATCTCGTGATGATTAAAGTGCGAAGTTAATGGGTAATGATCATTAATATTATTATTAATATTAAATTACAATTATGATTTTAAACAAAAAAGTGACAAATATTTACACTTGCGCTTTCGCACTTTTGAATTGTATTTAAAAAAAGTCAGAAACGCAAAATTTAGATTAGAGTGGAAAGACAAAAATCTTGAGAAATAGGCGCAAAAATAAAAGATGGATCAGACGATGTAGTTAATGGTGAGACTGTGGCAAGTGGATTACCAGACGGACTACCAATTAACTACGGGATCGTAAGAATGGATGGGAGTGAAATAGCGAGTGAGAATGCAAGAGAAGATCGGTTTTATAAGAAAAAAATTATTGTAGAGTCGAGGATCTGGCGCCTCTTTGTCGCCAGTTTGGTTATGGCCTTATCCAATTTTTCCAAGACTAAAGCAAATTTATATTAGGTACAATGAGTATATGACATGTACAGGTCCAAATCTGTAAATTTCCAATCTGCAATTTGTAATTGCGGCTCGCGCGGATGTCGATTAAAAGTTAAATTATAAATAATTAAAAAATTAAATTATAAATAATTAAACATTTCGCGCGTCCCGCGACACATACACTTTTGTCAATTGCAATTTTGGATAGACCATTTACGTAAGGGAATCTATCACCTATTATCAGATCTTATTACATCTCTGTATTGTCTGTCTGTTCCGTTGTTAAAGTGGATTTTTATCATAACGTTTGTTTATTTCGAGCAATCCTCATCACAAAATAAGAAAAAATAATTTATTAATAAAATCATTTACAAATCAAGGATGATGTGTGATAAAATGTTATTAAACCATCTTTTTCTCCGCAGATAAATATATATATGTCTAAATATTATTTAAGAATAATACTTAAGAATTTAATAATTAGAATTTTTATATTTAAAAGTAAAAGACATTTATTACTTACACGTTTATTTTTTTTGTTTTAAGTCAATTTTATATTTTAACTTTGTCTTTCACTTGGAAGAGTAATTTTATTGTATTCATTTATAGATGTATTTTGTATACATACATGCATTATGTACATTATTACGAGCCAATAATATTTATTTAATATATCAAAATTATCATTTTTGAGATCTCGTTTAAAAGATGGGTTAAGAAATTAATTTTTTCAAAAATTTGTGACAAAGTTTCTTCATTTTTAATCGTATAATAAATTTTTGTTTTATGTAATTATTTTGTTTAATTTTTGAAAATCAGTTCAACCGGATTTTAATGTAATTTATTAGATTCTGTTCATTTATTTCTCGTTATTACTTCTGTACTACTATACCAACAGATAAAATATTTGAGAGCGTGTACGGTGCTGCCAATAGACGCTACCTTGTGAAAGTCTGATAATTCAGCCTCGGCGCGCAGTTTCGTGTCGAGTCTTCAGTGTTTCTCCGCGCTTCCGTTCGTGCGTTTTGGTTGTGGTTCGGTGTGGAAGAGAGTAAAGTCGGTTAGGCTTCGAAGTTGAAATTAGTGTTTTGCGGAGAGAAATTACAAAGTCATCACCTTTCAAGTAACGTGAACAAAATGGCTGAAAGTAAGGGTGCGTTGATCGCAAAGACAGTGCAAAAACACGCAGGCAGAGCAAAGGAGAAGGTAAGTACCACGGAAAGATATATATTTGTACCTTCGTAACAGGTTTCTCCGAAGAGCATGTCAGTCATTCGTACGTTCTAAACGGAATTGTGCTTTTACAAATTGTTTCAACTTTACTCTTCTTGCTACATACTCTATATTTCAATTCATCTGAACGAATATTGTTTAAATACTTCGGCGTGTGGCCCCATAACCCCTTGTACAAGTTGCGGTTAGCAAAATTTGACATTTTACGGCTGACAACTGTTCTAAGAGATCTTTTATTGCATTTCACGACAGTGATATAACTTATATAAGCAGTAAACATGTATCAGTTGTGTAGCAGAGTTTCATTTAAAATGACAATTATGCAACTCTTGGGCTTGGTTCAGCGTAGTAATGCATATACTACAGGTGCATCTTCAACTCTAGTCGCACACTGTCGAAATGTGTAATTGTAAGCCGGGTAGGTTATCACGTGACACCAATATTTTACTTTCGAAGCTGTCGAATATTTATGAATTCTTTAAAATGATCTAAAGGGTAATTCTGTCAGGTGTGTTTGAAATTCAAAAAAAGTTTTTTTTTTTATTTTTGTAAAATTCTTTTAGGTCGTATTATTGCAATGTACAAGTCTGCACATATTCCGATTAACACAGCAGATTGTTCGGATATTAACAGTGAATTACTGTTCAAATTGTAAGGTACAAGAAATAGAATTGATTGACATTTAATTTAATTCGATATGGCTACACACTTTGTTATTAAGTCTTATCGATTTCCTTTCATAATATATCTTAAATCTTTCTGCGTGCATTTATTGGAATTTTATTTAGAGCTTTGGCTCTTTTACCATGTTATATATTATATAATTAACGTCCAACGGGAGCTGTTTCATTCGTATGCTTTATTTTTGAAGAGGAACAAACGACATATCATTAATTTCATTTTGTTTGTCCCTACGCAACGCTTACGGTACTACGTAATATACATGTAGTATGTAATGCTTGTATTAACTGTATCTAATGAACGATACTCGACAAAGTTTTTGATACTTGAGCCATGCTTATTGTACATGTGTGGTGCATCAGTCAAAATCATAAATAAACCTTTCAAATTCGATTTATCTTTGATATATTACTGATTATTTTTAAAAATTTTATTTTACAATTTGGATTTTGAATATATATATCTTTTTTTTACTATATAATATCTAGGTTAAAATATTTAATTAATATATGAAAATTTGGATGTAATGTTTTTCTTCTATTTAAATCTTGAAAAATATTGTTAGTAATTATAATAATTACATATTTCATTAATGAGCTGACTACGATTATTTATTTCGAATATTTTTATTAATACATACGTGTAGATAACGTATTTACGTTATTAATAAATATCATCTACAATAATTTTCAGGGAAAAAGAAATACAAATTTATAATAATTTGATTCCCTTTAATATTTGTTTAGCCTTTTTTTATATTTCCTGGTCAGTTTGTAAAAAGTCATTGATCTGCTGTAACATAACCTACAAATGTTCTTGCAGGTAATTCATTTTTCAACAGCGAAAAGTATTAACAAAATGGCGGCGATAGTTTATTAGCGTACATTTGTCAATTCTTTATATAATATTTACTTTGAAATTTATTTCTAATGATATTTTTGCCAGATTTTTTCGTGTAACTTATGTACATAAGTACAAGCCATAATGCAAATGTATGAATAATAGTAAATGTCAAAATATATATTTCCCATATGTGCAGAGATTTACACGAATATGTATTTAAATCTTCATTTAATAAAATTTTATTTCCAGTGTTACAACGTATAAAATCGTGCAAATTTTATGGAAAAGAATTTCGAGAAAATGAATTTTCTTGCATGATGTATTATACATGATAGAGATCGTGTATGAAGGATTGAAAGGAAGTAGGTCATTCATAAAGTACAGAAGTTATGTAGAGATCATTGATTCTCGTGGAACAGATTTGTCTTGCATTTTGATTTTCAGTAGAGGAAAACATGCTAGTGGCTCGTGCAATATACCGTAAGATAGTATAATTCGTAGGTGTTTTAACTTGCTTTCATGATGGTGGTTATACGGACTTATCTGGTAGAACCGGTCTAACGTATTGCCATGCTAGGGTTACCACTCTCCTCCAAACCAACGAGTAGTGTTAAATTGTGGAAAAGAAAGAAAATCGAGCTTCTAATGGGAAATTTATACTTGGAAATCAGTGTCGGTCGACATGAGTTTTTCAGAATGCGTGCAGACGTGGAATTGAAAGAATAGTATAATTCTTGTGATCCAATTGAAGTGTGGACGATTATTCTTGAGCATATGGGAAGAAATTGCAACGTTATAATTAGTTCAGTGGATTATTATATTGATATAATATTATTACAAATATAATATTAATTAATATTATATAATAATTATGTAACAATTATTTAATATAACGTAACTATTATGTTAATTATGTTATATATAATAGGTATTAATTTATAATAATGTATCTATTATGTTGTTAATATAATTATTATATCATGTTAATATTTTATTTATTATTTTATTAATTTAATGATATTGATGTAATATAATTATTATATTGATCAAGGATTATTCTTAAAATTAGGGAAAATAGAAATTGTGCATTTGAATTCTTTTCTTTTTTATTTGGTTACAAAGGAAGGTCGATGAGTATGTCTGCTAAAAAATATGGTTATCTTCCTCTTTTAGATAACGAGCTGTCAAATGTTCTGAAGTTAAGTAGCAGCTCTTCAAGGTATTCTGCGTGAAACCCTTCTGAGACTTTTGGTATACTTTGAGCAAGCTTCGTGTAAAAATTTCTTCTCGTTGAATTTGCTTTTTTATATAGCAATTTATTAACAATCATATTTGTAATAATGTTAATGTAATATTTATATTAATATTAATATAGAACACAGTATAATCGTTATTAAAATTCTATCAGAATATTGGAACAAAATTACAAAATATTTTTTGAATAAGAAAGATATTTTTAATTAAGAAAAATGTTTTGTCACAGACTGAGTGAAAACAAATTTAATTTTTGTTTAAACTTAATACATAGTAGTGTATTTATTATAAGAATAATATAGCAAAACATCTTTATTCAAAATAGATACTAAATAATAGAATAAAACATTCTTCTTTATTCAGAGCTTTTGCTTTTCTTTTTCATTTAATGCAAATTTCGTAAAATATTAGAAAGTCTTTTCAAATAAATTTGAGATATGCAATTCACAGATATCTTGTAATTTTAGTATATTTTTGATTGTTTGATGAGCATCACTCCATAATTGAACGATTGGTGTAAATTAGTGCAATTTTTATAAGACCAATACATTAATATACAAATCACATTTAAATACTTTTAGTGACTACAATGTCAAATATATCAAAATATATTTATGGTTTTACTGTATTTATAATATACATATTATTTATCTATTATAGTATTGTATATATAAAAAATATGCTACTATAATGTATATTATATAATTATAATTATATACTACATGCTACAGTATAACCATTTAAGCTTAAAACAAATAATCGTGATGACATCATGCTGATCTACAGCCTAATCAACCTGTCTCAGAGAATCTGTTAAACGCCACAATGGAAGCATCAACGACCTCGGGGTATCCTGTACGAGTTGATTGCTTTTTCACACGGCAAAGTTGTACCGATAAGCTAGAATCAATGTTACTCAGAAGGGACGATAGGTTTGATTGCGAGGGCATTGGCAGTCACTCGTAAAAAGTTCAGCAAGTCACTCGAGGCGAGGAAAGCCAGTGTTCGTATGTACTAGAAACGAAAGACCATTAAGACAGCAAAGGATCTCGTGCCTTTTCTCGTGCCGTAGAAGTGCAGCATGTCGAGCTGCGGTATCGTACATTATATCGGAATTTACCTTTGCATTTGCTGAGTGGTGGTGAAACTGAGAGGACGATTCGTCTGTAACGAGAACCTAGAAATGAGCGTTGAATGTGTTCCACGATCATTCCCGAGAACAATAGACGGGGTCACGATAAGTAGCAGAAATTCATAAGGTCGCTTGTCTGATTTTGCAATTTTTTATAAGATTTTTCGATTATGCGATGAAGGAGGCTTTGGCGAGTGCTGAAGGAGGTTACCAAGCTCTTATAGACATAGTCAAGCTTAAGGTCATATTGATCACATTTTTTAATCGTACTCTGTTCTACTTTCTTCTGATTTCAATTTTTTTTTCCATGAGACTCTTTCATTTGAATACTTGTAATTATAGTCCTCTTGATGTATAGTCATAGTAACACTTATAGCCATATTATTAATATTTTTAATTGTGTTGTGTTTTATTTTCTTTTGACTTTATTTGTTTCCTTTTATAGAAGTGTTATCATTTGAATATCTCTTAGAGACTTAGGAATTATATAACATATGTTTTTCTTTTCTTTAACTTTATTTTATTTAGTTACTTTATTTATTAGTTAGATATTCGTTGTATTTAGTTAAAATAAGAAACCTTGATTGTTTATAATCCTTTTCTTCACAGTTTAAAGAATTTCAGTTATAGAGGATTAATTCCATCTTTTACTCAGATCTACATGTCATACAAATATTTTAGACATAATTTTATTCCCTGGAAAATATTAATCTATACAGATATTTTATACTTAAACCATTTACACGATTAAAATTCTCGTTTCTTACGCTTGTAAACAGCTTCTACAAAAAAGAGCAGCTCGTTTATATGCAATAGTAGTAGATAACATCAGAATCCAACTCGTGTACTTTGTCTTCTACTCGTACCTTGAAAACATGAAAATAACGAGCTGTTGAGAGTGTTTGCACAACGTTATACAGATTGCAGATAAACACTCAAAGTGATCCTTACTGAAAGAGAAATCCTAGATAAAAAAAAATGTAGCTTGTCGATAATGATCGTGGACGATGCATATATGTTTATTATATCAAATCAAACACGTTGCCTGTTAAATCTCGAACCTCACTATCAGTAGGTGTATTATAAAGTTGAATAGCTCTTGCTACTTGGAATTAAATCCAATCTCAAATCAGTTGGTTGTCTAGGAACCTCTGCGAGGTCTTTGCTTCAGAGCAGTTTAGTTGGAAGAATTAAGTGGCGCCCCAGTGGTCGGTGGACGTAGTTAAAAGTGACTTCGAGT
Source organism: Eufriesea mexicana (assembly GCF_001483705.2). Taxonomy (NCBI): domain Eukaryota; kingdom Metazoa; phylum Arthropoda; class Insecta; order Hymenoptera; family Apidae; genus Eufriesea; species Eufriesea mexicana. The sequence continues at coordinate 418,192 of NW_016911532.1, read as the reverse complement.
CGTGAAAGTAAATAATGGTTGCATTAAACTTTCTCTGTCTTCGTTCTTTTATTCAGCAGTTGGCGTCTGTTCTCTTTGGACAGATGTATCATCGAGCAATGATTCTGCGCGTTTCAGCAGCAAACAGCGAGGAAATCGTATGAAAGTGTGGAGACGGAAGTCTCGATGTTCATAGTCTCCCTAGGCTACGATTTCTATCGTGTCAACTTCGCCTACCAGTTACTATTCTCGTCTCCGTGTCCCGGACGCTTTTGCTCCGTGACTGTCGGCAAATATATCTACGAGCTTGTAGCTTTCGAAGATACCGTCTCTCCCTTTGCAGTCCCGTTATATTCCAGTTTTCGTGAAACGCAAGCTACCATGGACACGGCATAGCGTCTTACTGTAAAAATCGCAATCGGGATATCGAATTCGTTGAACGATTACGATTAAGGTTAGGTCTTGCGAGTAGGCATAGTGGTATGGCTCGAGGAATGAACTGCAATCAAATTTTTGTTATCATTAGTGTCGAAATAAAGATTCTAAATTTATTAAAAATTTAATAAAAGTTGTTTATTCATCTGTTAAGAGATTTAGAATTTTCATCCGGGTCCAGCATTTGTTATTTGAGAAATTTTAGAAAATTAATTTTCTGTATAGTTTTCATAACTTGATAATCATTTGTTGTTACTTAAGAAACAGCACAGTTATTTTGAATTATATATTGCATGCAGCACCTTTAAGTGTAAGATTATGGAATTAATTTTGTATATTTTAATTATTTTAATATTTTAATGTACAAAATTATATTTATTACTTTATGTTTAAAAGCTATATTTTAATATATTTTGATGCTAATTACAATATGTTGTTCGTCAATGTACTTACTTTGATTTGGACAATTTTTTATAGACTATATTTTGTTATTAATCCAAATGTTAAAAAGCGTCTTTTCTTATAAAATTGAATTAATCCTCTTGATTATCTGCTAATGATAACTCTCGTTGCCAAAAAATTATCATATCAATTATCGTAACTTTCCCGCAGAGTTATTTTTGCTCTTCCTCAATTCCCTCAGAATCTTTGGACACAGCCCAATTTAAATCGCCAGACGCGGAAAGAAAAGCATAGATTCAAATTAATTGAGGTAACTTTCGCAAAATTTAACGACCCCAATAATAATCGACTTCGGGAGATCACATCATTTATTTTTCCTCCTATATCTAAAAAATTTCTAATTTTTAGACTGTAATTTTCAGTTTACAAATTTATAAGTTTTCTTTTCAGAGAACCATAAACCAAATTCTATACCATATTACTGCCTTGAAGATCGCAATAATCTCGAGAAAGTGCTAATTATACACTACTATCTCCAGAAGGTAATAGCATCTCTTCCATAAGCTATAATGATTCTTTTGTCAACAAACATGAACCAACTCCTTCGCTTTCTACCATGACATTTACTTTACCCATTTTCTCCAATTCAATAGTAAAAAATGGTCGTTTAATATCATGGAGCAAGTCCTAAATAAAAAAAGAAAAAATATTTCTTATATTTTAAAAATACTCGTTTCTTTTTTGTTATTTCATATAAAGTTACTTAACCTTCATAGGTAGTCGTAAAAATATGTCTGGTTTGAGTCCACAGCAACTTAACTCACGATAAATATTCGCAAGTGAGAGGTTATGTTCGAAGGGTTAGCTATACAACGCAAAGGGAGAAAAACGTAATACGAAGAGGCAATGACGCTGGCGTGGGTCCAGCGAAGTTGGTTAACTCGGTATAAATACAGAACGGCTGGCGATAAATGCAGAGACCTCTTCTTTCTCGTGTTTCTTCGACCGAACTACGCGCATCTTTTCGTCTTTTTCGCTCTCCGCGCGCATTTTGTCGCTATCCTCCTTTTCGCCGTTTCTTCTTTTCTATTTGCTCTCGCCACGTTTAGTGCCGAACGTACGGTCGATCGTACGTAAGCGGCAACGTTTTCTTCTTACATCATTCACCACGGGCTATATGCGTTACGTACAAACGTCACACGAACGCGATACGCGCTGACGTTGAACCTTACAGATATTAATAACCAGCGCCGATTCCACCGTCCTTTCCGGTGAAATAAAAAGACGGAAAGGCGGACCGTCAAGTGCCGCGCGGAACGCTGATGCCGCCACTCGCGAAGCGCTAGCAAATGGAGAACAGACGTTACGTAACGCTTTAACTCCCCTCTAGCGGACTAGCTTTCCTCGTAAACGCCTCGTATTTCTGACAGTGTATAAGCGCCCATTAAAGCCGGCGACACTTGATTTCTTGACGTCTAACGTCTAACGGTTGGCGAATATCCATCGAGGCAACTTCGAAATCGCATTAATCTGCTTCGTTTCCAGTCCCTCTTATCAGTTATTACTCGAAATCTATCTTTAAGTATGTTGCACAATCGTAACTTGTATTTTATTTATATCTTTTTCTGTCAATATTACGTTTTCGGCTTTCCATGCTTTATAGGTTAGGATTTTGTCATCGACTGGAATGGAGCGAGAGGAGAGGGAAGAAAATATGGCAGAAGCTTCGAAAGATGAAAGGAAATAATTGAAGTGGAAAATGTTGAAAATGAATACAAGACTGGATCGGATTAATTGAAAATCGTTTAAAGCGATATATGATAAGATAAAGGCAATATTGGCGGCATGTTGAAGAAAGGAGCAATGAGTATTTAAAATTTTCTCTCTGCGACACACGACGAGATAAATTCTCCGTCTCTGTTGCGAAATAATCCTGGCGTTTCCACGCAGGTATAAAAAAGATAGAAGGAACGCGTTGAAATCGTGCCAAGAATTGAATACTGTACACCATGTCTGCGTATCGAGGAACAGGTGCAACGACTAATATACTCTCATCGATTTGTTTCGCGTTTTCTTTTTCTTTTTTCTCGCCCAATTTCCAGCGTATATTTATCCGTGTATTTAACGAGGCTTCCCAAGAAAAATAAATCGATGATTGTGGTATTGTGTAACTGAATACGTTACATTACAGTTATCGTTCTCTCTCTCTCTCTCTCTCTCTCTCTCTCTTTCTTTCTTTCTTTCTCTTCTTTCTTTTAAATAATTTGTTGTGTCCATATAGCGTGTCATAAGAAAAATTGTAACAATTAATTAAAGTAAGTTGTGACAGTTCAAAGTAATTACAGGTTAAAGAAATATTAATTTATTTAGCGTTTTTTAATATGCTTTTGTTGCATTATTGCAGCACGTTTAATCAGTGCACTCCTTTTTCGAGTAATACTTATCTGAATTACAATCTCTGATATTGGCAAAGATGGACGATGACAAAGGTACATAGTTTTTTTTTTAAGAAATTCTTTAATTTTTTTAATTTGAGACATATCAAGTCTTTTAAATTACTTAATTTTCGAGTTTTAATTTTGTCGACATTTCAGGTATAGTATAATTCAAATGAAAAACAAAATCCAAATTAGAATATATATGAAATGATTCTTCTATAATACAAAAACTGAAATTGAAGTACAGAGAAGTGTAATTATTAACTATTTAAATAGTAATAATAAAAAAAATCAAGAATATTGATACAAAATAAGAGAAAGGGTGAAGGTTCAGGTATTCTTTCCAGAATATAAAGAATTTATCAAAAATTCCTTTGAAATATCTTTTTAGAAAGATCAACATTTATAGAAATTCCTTTTGAGCAAATAGAAATATACAAAAATTCCTTTTAAGAGGATAAATAATTTATAGAAGATTCTTTCTGATAAGAGGAAGATTTACAAAAATTCCTCTGGAAGCCATAAAGGTTAAAAAGTTCCTTCTGCAAAGATAGGCAACCTGCTAAAATGTTTTTCTGAAGAAGTGGAAACGTAAAAGAATTCTTTCTGGAAAAAGAGGAACGTGCAAAAATCCTTTTGGAAGAAATAAAAACATAGAAAAATCCATTTTGGCCAAACAAAAACGCAGAAATCTTATCCAAAAAAGCACGCAATTCCACAACAATTACAGGACTTCATTCGAACAAAGCAACAACGTCCACACCGGTCTTCATAGTTACAGAAACCGACTAAAATACAGATTTTCAGGATAATCACTGGACATCCCATATTGGATCAGAATTACCGTTTAACGACGGAGAAAAGCTGGAGTTAAATGGAGCCGTGCAGCTGAAGACCCCAGCGAAGCGACGTGTCGTAAAACAATCTCGTAACCTCGTTGTGCGAGAAGGAAATGCAGCTTGGTTGCAGCTAGCCGAAGAACAGGATCTCCTGGTACCGGTCTGATATCCTTGTACCTGCGGCGCGCGCTTTGTAACGGGAGCTTTCCTCAGTCACGAAGGCAAAAGGATTCGCAGTGCCGTTGTCAGCCGGTGCAACACCCGTTGCATACGAAATGCAAGCAAGCAAGCAAGTAGGCAATGGGCAGGAAACGATGAGAGCCGGAGGAAACGAGAGAACGAACACACGGGGCAGGAGGATGCGAGTACAAACGAGAAAAGGGGGACGGAGACGTTTGGTTCATTCGGTACGAAACGGAAATGGAACGAATCATCGTCGCCCCATTGTAATCTTCGCTCGCCTCGTTTTGTTCAATTAGGTTGCAAATTCAGGTCGAGATCACCTGCTGCTCGTGGGTCGTCTTCCAGCTCGGATCCAGAAAAACGCGGGCTTGCCCGTGAAGACATAGAAAGTCGACGCTTTGGAATTTCCCTTCTGCTCTTGCAGTCCAATCCATCCGACCAGTGAATTCCAGTTTAAGTTATTTGCATCGGACCGTGGATAGAGAGGGAACCATTTTTGGTTATATGGATTGCACGTGTCTTGCTTTCATGTCGAATTTATCGGAAGATGGTTCTTGGATGTATTTTTAGTAAGGTATGAAATTTCTTTTTATTAATACTAAATTACATCTACAACTAGCTTCATTGAGCTAACCAGCAAATTTGATGAATTAAAGATATGGCTTGCATGCGGTAAACGCTCTGTAGCGTTGCTGCTAACATTATATGCGATGTTCCTTCTTTAATTTAATTCCAGAAATCGGTTTGTTTATTCCTTTTTAGTCTTCTGTGTTGTGATATATCTTGACGTGTTCATTGGGATGATTTGATATTCGTTTCTTGTGTGCTGTGGCGAATTTTCCTATCTGTTCTTTGATATTACGTATGCCCAAGTCTTTATGTAGAGAATCTGAGGTGATGTACCATGAGGCAGTAGCAATAGTTCTCAATGCTATGTTTTGGAACCTTTGGATAATAAGTATGAAATTGTGAATCTTTCTTTGCTTCTTCAGGTTTATTTTGCTTATATCATTGTATTATATGTCTATATATTTAGCTGTATTCTACATCTGTATATTGTATTACATTCCAGTTTAAGTTATTCGCATTGGTTGGAGAATAGTGAATTTTTGGGAACTCTATTGGCTTATGTGGATTGTACGTGCCTTGTTTTCATGTAAAATTTATTAGAAGATGATTCTTGGATCTATTCTCAGCAAAGTACGAAATTGTGCATCTTTGATTTGGTTCTTGAGGTTTATTTTGATTATATATTATATTATTACATTCCAATTTAAGTTATGTGCATGGGCTTGGGGTTAAAGAGGGAACCTTCTTTGGTTATGTGGGTTCTACATGCCTTGCTTTCACGTAAAATTTATTGGCAGACGATTTTTGGATGTATTTTCAGCAAACTATAGAATTGTGGATCTTTGTTTTCGTTCTTCGCTGGTTAAGGTTCACGTTCGTTATAAAAATTATTTGTTTTAGACATGTATTTCTGATTTATTCACAATTTTTAAAGGCAAAGTTAGGATATAGGGTGTCACAGTTAAATGGCTTATGAAATAACTCTAGTTTAAGAGGTTCGCGTAGTAATAGGATATAGAAAATAATCTCAGAGAAAATTATTTTCTACTAATATTCGAGATTATTGTCCATTTTCTATTTTTGTTCCTTTTAATTTGGATTTATCTGTACGAAAAGAATATTTATCACTAAAAACTGGCTCGATTAAGAAATTCGCTATAAATATGATAATATGGAGTAATTTGAATGTAGAATAGTACAACATAATAATGCTCTGACTCGCACATTATGTATATGATATAGTGTAGGAATTGTCAGGCGTGTCTGATAGATGGTGCAATGTCTGCAAGCATTAGTCATATAATTTTAAAGTATGATTATTTATCGATGACTTAAAATTCTCCTACGTGGTATTCATGAACGCAAATATCGATGATATTCAGTTTCATTCTGTCAACAAATGTAAAAGATTTAATTATTACCAGACATTCGAGGGGAAAAAATGTCTAGGGAATTTTTGCATTATTACGTATTAAAAGAATTGTATAACATTACACATAAATTTTGTAAGCTATTATATTATTTTCGTCCTCGATCCAATTTTCGTAATTTTAACAATTATTATTGAGCTCTGAGGGTGAAATAGCATAATTTTTATGCGTGTAATACAAACCTAATTAAGTCGACCTTTAAGCCTCTTTTACACTTTCATTTGCAAGGAATTTTTCGACATAACACGACACGTCTCGCAAAACCACAAAACTCTGTAATCTTTATATTTTCCTATTATCTAAACCAGAGTTATTTTCGGTGAGAAATCGTAGCAAATGACCTTGTATATTGTCATGTCACGTATATAATATATAAAGTAGACATTACACATTAATGTATTTGCACATAACGCATTGCATAACGTTCGCAGTACCTAGAAATAATTATGGTATAGCAATGACACAATCTATATTAGAAAGTGAGCCAAAATTAAAAAATTAGTTACTTCATACACAGCTATGATATATAACTATAACAAAACACTGTACCGTATAAATCAAAATACTATATAATACTAAAATCATAATACTATATAATACCATACGTTGCTATAATTAATCTACAGTAAAATACCAATCTAGGCAAATTAAAATACCACATAAACGAATAGAAACCTCTACATACTAAATTACCGTAATCATTTCATAGAAAAATGATCGTTACTACCGAGCATGACGCAAAGTTTATTTAGCTGTCAATAAGCGACGACCTGCATTCAAGCCTGCCGAAAGAAATTATAAACAGGATCGAATAGTACGTGATTGATGGTTAGCCTTTTCATGACTTCCCGGCCTGATCGTTGCCTGAAATCCATGTAATCTCTCGTCTAACAGTTTCACGGTAATCTACCAAACGAAACGCGGCTGTTCTAGTGATTAACAGTTTGCGAGAGTGGATGGAAAATGATAGCGTGTAGCTGGAGGGAAAGGTTGGTCCGGTGAAGAGGGAAAACAAATGACAGTTATTTAGAAGAAAACAAACGGTACGTGTGTTTAGCGATAGAAACTGGGTGCGCGCGCTACGATTCTTTCAACTGGGTTACGACCCAGTTTCTGCTATTCTCAGCGAAACTACCAGACACTTAGTTTGTCGCCAAGAAAAAGAAGAGGAGAAAAAAAGGTTAATGTCGGCATACCTGCAGTCCACGTGCTCGACCAATCAGAGCGCCTAACTCGCGCGAGAAGTGTTAATCGACGTTTCATTTTCCCTACCACTCTGCGAGAAAGCATCGTTGCATTTGCCATTCTTCCTTTGCTTCGTGAGCTTCGCCACTCTTATCCAATTACGTAACCGACATTAAGTCACTCGTGTCCATGATTTTATCTCGATAATTAATCCTTGGTCTACGCGCTGACGGATCTTCGCGAGTCCCGCATTCAAACTCTTCTATACCTTTCTTCATCGCGTAAAATTGTATATAGTGCGTTCGAGGAAAGAAAGCACAGCGTGTTTACATCCTCACGGCTGACTAACTCCACTGACACTCCCATCGTGACAGGCAATGACCGCTATTGGACGAAGATGGTGATGAAGATTATCGGTCGTGAGGATGTAAACACGCTGTGCCTTCTTTTGTTGAACGCACAATACAAACGCTAAACCAGACACGAATCATCCGAAACAAATCAAAGGCCAGTGATGGCAACCCTTAGTCAACCAATATTTTTCAAAAACGTACCTTAACCCTTTGCACTCTGAATTATTTTTTAATTTTGTTGCCAATAATTTCCGTTTTAAGTATTTTGTTTGAAATTTACTTCACAGGACAGTTCGACTGCTGCTTATTCTAAAGAATTTTGTTTATTGATTATATTAAACAAAGCTCTCTTATAGCTTTGCACAGAGGTGTGTAAAGGGCTAAGACATCTAGTCCGGAAACTTCTTTTCTCGGATTCTAAAACTCACAGGGAAAGAAAATACACGGGCATCGGGTTCGTTTCGTCTCAAACTGCTCTCTCAACCGTTTGTACTCTGTGTTTTTTAATAGCCAACGCTTGACGCGAACGAGCAACCAATTCTTTCGTCGTTTGTACACAACTCTGAAGAATATTTAAGATACAGACTCGGAGAGTGGACTCCGTGACTGCCAGCATAGCTGAATCTTCGTCTTGTCTCTAGATCTCGATCCCCATCCAGAAGCTCTCGCAGACTTTGAACAGGGTCGATGGCTGGGTACGGATTTAGAAAGAGTTTTCCTGGCCAAACCATTATTCTTCATACCCCGACTACCTCGGAAGCCAAGGTGCAGTTGCCGCGTGGCGCTTGGCCTATTGTCGGCCACTCATTCTCACGTTGTTACACTGCGAGATGGATTTAATTAAATTTCAGGGAATAATCTGGTACGAGGATCTAGATAGGTATCTAAGCCCTCGCGCGTGCCGTTCTTTCCTTGGCGCCATCTCTTGGTCGTCCACGAAAATCTCGATCTAATAGCTCGATCCTAAAGGTGGATCTAAAAGCTAGACTCAAGAGCTGGACCCAAAGATGAACCTAAAAGCTAGACTCAAAAAAGTTGGATCCAAGAGTTAGACCCAAAAAAGTGGTCCTAAAAGCTGGACCCAAAAGGTGGATCTAAAAGCTAGACTTAAAAAAGTTGAACCTAAAAGCTGGATCCAGAAATTTGACTCGAGAAAGCTGGAGCCAAAAAGTGAACCAAAAAGCTGGATCCAAAAGATAGACCTAAAAGTTAGACCCAAAACCTAAAAGCTACCTAAAAGCTGGACTCAAAGAAGTTGGATCCAAAAATTAGGCTCAAAAAATTAGACCTAAAAGCTGGACCCAAGAACTGTATCTAATAGATGGATCTAAAAGTTAGACCCAAAACAGTTGTACCTGAAAGCTGAACCCAAGAAAGTTCGGTCTAAAAGCTCGATTTAAACATGGGACGAGTTAGACCTAAGAAAGCTGAATCTAAGAGTTAGATCCAAAAACTAGGTCTAAAAGCTGGATCTAAACGTGGAATCTTACGACTGTATTAGTAATTGAGATCACTCGGGTTTGGGATGTCATCGGTAATTATGGTCGGTGGATTGTGGTAGATGACGAAACGCGTGATTTTATGATGGATTCGGTTGATCGGAGGAAAGAAGGATGGCTGGGATGTGAACGGATTACGGTTCGAACAGAAATCGGTCATATCGCTCGGAACACGTTTCATTAAAGGCGTGTTTCTTTGGCGCGTTGCATTTCTCCGCGTTTGGCCAAGCTACATTGCACTGCCCGTGATTGCGTGGTCCCGCCGATTTATCTCTGTCCTGGTTCGCTCTCAGGGTGAACCAGGTGTGATCAGATATCCCAGGCTTCGGAGAATGTTTCAAAATTGAGAGCAACACGCCGTCTGGTTGTACCGTTTTACTTATGATACTTAATTAACAGTTCCGTCAAATTGCTATCGTCGCCAATTGCTATCGACCGATTTACGTAGGCTCTTTCATTGCCCAGTCAGCGTTGTATTATTTAAATACAACCTACTGCAATCTTTCCCTCGCCATCGTATATTTGAATTTTTGGTTATGTTCCTTTTTGTCATACTCCAATGCATTCTTCTATAGAAATGAATAGTATATAGAGGTTCTGATGGAACAAAAAGAAAAGGAATTGATGTCGAAATGTGAAATATAGTAAGCATGAAAGTATCTTTCCTTACGTATGAACTTCAAATTATTAAGAAAGTTTCATCAATACAATTATTATTTTAATTTATTATTATGAATTTAATTTTAGTATAAGTATTGTAATTTCTTACGTGTCTTTACAAGTAATTTTACTATTTAATTAACACTGTTAAATTAGCTATATTTTTCTTTATTTAAATAATTTAGATAATTAGTTCTCTTTCTTAATTAAATATTACACGTCGTTCTTTAAAATATATACGTACATTTAATCAAAATAATTTATTTTAGAAAATTTAGAAAATCGCTCTAAAATTATAGAAATTATTTTTCCAAATATTACTTTTTAGTAATAAATTATCTCAGAAGAATTTGTACCTCGCAAGTATTATAGAATATCTAATTATAATTAAAATTGTAGTTATTACAATTTGTAATTATAAGTAGCTATAAGATTAGTGAAACGTGGAAAATATCTAAAAATTTCTCTTTTTAGCTCTTTTGAAACTTTTATGGAATCATTTATAGAAATGAGGTCTTCGACAAAATGGAATTTCATTTGTTCACAGATGAACAAAGCTGCTTCTTTGTATATGCTAGGAAGCTGCCTCTCTAATATTTCCACATAAGTGACATTTATGAGAATATAATATACTCTGCTCCAATTCTAATCATAGGCTATAAATTCTTCAGATAACCATCATCATCCTCTGATGAAGCTGAGCTTTTGGTATCTACTTTACATGATTATCTTTATCACGGCTATTTTCGATAACCACATGAGATCTACTCTAGATAACGAGTAACGGCACGTGTTTAAAAAATGAATCCTGTTTAGTTTCTTTGAAGTAACTTTGGTGGCTATCTCCACTTCGTCCAAGGTCTACGTGTATATAGGCTTAGTTTATGTTAGGCTGACTCGATCGTTTTCTTTGCTTTTCCAATTTGAGCCAATTGACGAATAAAGGTAAACAGAATGCTTTTTAACTTCATTCGAGACTCTGTCTTTGTTAATCGTGGATTATTTACAGAAGTATTTCTTGTAACATTGTTGTCTATGGCACTATCTGACCTTCCTCTCTAATAAAGAGTTATCAGTCTTGGATTTTACCAATTAATGTCGAAACTGTAATAACGTGTATGTAATTTTATGGAATTAATTTTTTTCAAATTCGTGTCATTAATTATTTAACTTCTCCCCTACTTTTCTAATATTAGAAAGTATTAATATTAAATAGTATTTCTGATATTTGTCATAAGCTCTATCAGATTTTCGGTGCATTATGTTGAATTATTCTACGAGTTTTACATTAAACTGTTCCTTTTTTAAGATTAGAGCAATTTGTAATGTCGATAGTTGGTAAGCACGTTAGTAGTTTGTAGATAATGGTAATTGAAGAGAAATAGAAAGCAAGGTGGTAGAGGCGTAACCATGGTCGTGAGATATCGCATTTAAATAGAGGAAGACACTATTCTAAATAGCTATATTTTCGTAGAAAAGAAAGAAATTAGGTTTGATAAAGCGAATTAAGCAAAGGAACTTTTTAGAATATTCCAATATTGTTGACATTTACCACGCAATTAAAATTCTCTATGCAATACTGACGCAAAAACTCGAAGTGCACCATTAAAATTGTTTATTCAATCTTGACACAAAAATTCGAAATATATCGTGCTAAGTGTAATTAATTTATTGCTGTAGAAGGGCGTCCTAGTTTCACGAACACCTACGAGTGAATAAAAATTCTTTATTCGACCGAAATTCAAAGAAGTAAAACGTAAAAACGCGAAATATAGCGTGTTAGCTATAGTTGTTTACTATTGCACCAAAATCTCTCAGTTTCACAAATCTCTAAAATTTTCTACTATACTCTAAGGATTCATCAACCAATTAAAATTCTTTATTCATTTTAATTTAGAAACTCGAAATATGGTAACTACAATTAACTTACTATTGCATCAATATATCCCAGTTTCACTATTATTCCATCAACCAACTAAGATTCTTTACACAATCCTAAGGATTCATCAACCAATTAAAATTCTTATTCATTCCAATCCAAAAACTCGAAACATGCTAACTACAACCATACATACATATCATGTCAACTACAACCGATTTACCATTGCACCCAAATATTTAAATTTTCATTAACCTCCATCAACCTCCATCAACTAAGATTCTCTACTCTCTAACTCGAAAAAGCAGAATCTCTTAACAGGAGAAGCAGCATGCAATGGTTTATTTCCTCTCATAAAAATCTCATTCATCGTATTTGCCTGTAACATTTAGATCGTTCACTTTCTCTGCCTACATCAATCTACGATTTCCTCTCGCTTAAGAGTGCAAGCAGCGAGTGTCTGCCGGAGATAAAGAATAAAGCAAGATGCGCTCTAGAAATCTCGCGAGGTAACCGAAGAAAAGTCATTGAGACCAAGTGGCGACGAGGAGACTGGCTGAACTAAGCCCTTCGCGAAACCTGAGATCTTGATACGTCGTTGAGACGCGAATCTAATTCGCGACAAGCTAGGCATCCGCCACTACCAGCACTATCTGGCTACGTGTTAGCCCGGATGTATTAATCATTTTCAAGCTGGAGGTCACGCGACCGAACGATGATTTATAATTTCACTATGATCTCGTTAAGTGATAAATAGAATTGTAATCTTCCATCGCAATGGCGGGCCAGTTTCCTACAATTTTCTCATTCCAAGCTACGTTGCAGCTGATAGAGCGCTTGCTGAAGACAGTGACTCTCCGTCCTCGAGGTTCACGTTCGATCATCGCGTATGATCCTGTTTGCTGATCACTGGGATCGCTATTAGTTGGATTGTATTTGAAAGTATCCAGGGTCATTGTCTTTTTACGTAATTACGCGTAGCTTTTCATTTTCAGCTTTTTAATTTGAATAATCGAATACATTGTTATATCTATTTAGGTGTTATTCGTTTTTTTTTAGGTTAGGTATAGGTATATTTAGGTATTTTTTTCTTTCTATAGGTATTTAGGTACACTTTTTCTTTCCTTTTTCCTTTAGGTTAGGTATATTTAGGTATACTTTTTCTTTCTTTTTCCTTTTAGGTTAGGTATATTTAGGTATACTATTTCTTTCTTTTTCCTTTTAGGTTAGGTACAGATATACTTAGTTATAGTTTTCTTTCACTAGGTATTTAGGTATACTTTTTCTTCCTTTTTCTTTTTAAGTTAGGTATATTTAGGTATACTTTTTCTTTCTCTTTCCTTTTAGGTTAGGTATATTTAGGTATACTTTGGAGATTGATGGTTTTGTTGTTAGATGGTATAATTTTTGGAGAAACTCACGATGGCTTCTATATGTCTGTTTGTTAATTATGTATACTTATTTCCATCGCTTCACTTTAATCTTCATAATATCGAATAGTGTATAGGTGTACTCCAGACATCATAAATATAACTGTTGTATTAACTGGAAATAGCAAGTCTGTACTTTATCGCGATATTTTTATTTATCTAATTTACATATTATGGATATACGTGTGTTTTCATAACGATATTTATATATATAATTGTATTTTATATTATTTTTAATGTCAGATTTCGACCTAGCTATTACGAAGGTTAATTATTATTATATATGTATATTATATTTAGATACTTAGTACAAGTTGATAGTTCTAGCGTTAAAGTAAATAATTCCTGGTAAAACTTTTGTACATAATTATGTATAATATACCTATTTATTTTTATCATAGTATATTAATTATTATTATATACGTAAGGTGCAGTTAAATGTGCATATGCATTATATTATAATTAAAAGCAAATTAGGGGTTTATTCTGGTATAAAAAATATAGATTTTGGTCAAATTAATATTCACTTTTATACTATTTTAGCACTTCAATTATTATTATTATATTATGTATGTGTGTGAGTATATATATATTTTTGTACCTATACATAATTTGTATGTACATAATATTGGAACTTATATATATATATAATTTGGGAGTTCTGATATTGAAGTTGACATCGATTTTATCACTAATTGTAAGTGCAAGAATAAAAGGTCCCTAACTATTCATTGTATATGGATTGGTAATTCTAGTGGTTTTGCATAATTGCATTACCTTGGATAGAAATAAATTAGACTTCTGAGTCCTTTATTGCTTTTCAGCTTTCTGCGATGATAGGATACGTGAAGTCTTGTATTTAAATATCATCTTGCTTCGAATGAACCATACGTTATGAATTTTAATTATATAACCGTCGAATTCTTCCACAGCTGAAGACAAGTGATAAATAAAAACAGTTAACTTGCTGTTTGCCATGTGTTTTAACAGACACGTAGTTCTCTGCCTGTTGTCGTTTCAACGAGAATGGTAACAAGTATTAAATTTCATGCAATGGGTTCAAAAATAATCTTTTATTTTCTAAAGATTGTTTTCAAATTTCAATCACAAATGCGATTACCATGAATGAATTGTATTTACGTTTACAATTTCCATTGTAAATATATTTACTGTCATTTGAATTTAAAATTTTTAATTGTTCTGAGGATTTTATTTTACAAAATCAGTGCCTTATGCTATAAGTATAATGTGTGGGAAAAAATATTAATAAAAATTGAAATATGTTCACGAGCATAATGTTCTTCAAAGTAAAAATTAGGTAGAAAATTTAAAATAGAGATAAGAAAGCAATAATTAATCAAAATCAGATACATGAATTTAAGTAAATGAGTAAATCTAAAGAAATAAAAGTAAATAAAATGAGGTAAATAGGAAATAAGTAAAAGGTAATTAAGGATGCAAATAAATGATAGTAAAATAAATCAAGAGAAGTCTTAGTATTAAAATTGGAAAACTTCAACAATTTAAAACTCGAAATTTTCTAAAGACGATAAATTAAAAAAATAAATAAATAAAATGGAAAATTTAAAGAAAATATCTAATTTCAAAATTGTTTAAATTACATTATTGATGGCATTAAGCCTTCAAACTATTCACTAAAAAGGTCTAACGATTACTATAATCCTAAAAGTTGCTATATCTTTTTTACGATACTAATATATATTGCACACTTTCATCCCCCTACCACAAAAATTTGATTGCTCGTATAATAAAAATTATATAAAAGATACGCGCTATATGGAATCATAAAAAATCATTTTAACCTAAATTCTATGAGGAAATAACTACCATAAAGGCGGCATAAAAATTCCAATCTAATATTACTCCAGCACAATGCACTAAACCATTCCAAAAGAAAATAAAAATATTCAAGCATATATATACATCGTCTAAGTCACGTGACATTATACAATTAACATACCACTTCCTAACTAACACATTCATTACCTCACCCATTGTATATTCTAAAATACCAGCTATGCAGACCTAGAATAACCCCATTGCTCTAGGCTATTTTCAGAGTATCAAACCGTTAAAGGGTCAGTAAGTTCCACGAAATTGCTGAGAAAATATTACGCCATGAAATATTCTGATCCCCCAAGTGTTGAAACTCGGAAGTGCCTTTCACTCTGCGTGAACATTTAAGGAAATACAACTCTGCTAATTTATCAGCCCGGATCGATGAACAAAGCTGATTCGGAATGCTCGGCAGATAGGGAATTTAATTGCATCCAATTAAGAGAATCGGGTCGCACTTGTTCCGTTTGCATCTTGATACTCAAACTGTTGTAATTAAATTGCGTTTAGATGTGGCTCGCGATTGTGCAAAATCGAGAGGAAGATATACAGCGTCTCTAGCAGTGGGAAAAGCGAGCAGGAGCTGACTCTACGCCTAAAAATAAGTCGAAAAGGAAGAACAACATTTTTTTCTACGGGGCTCCGTTTTCGAGAAAATCGAGTTTGAAAATTCGTTGGGGATGCATACGTTTAATCAAATTTTTATTTTGTGGATTTTGGCGTTGACGCGTTGTTTTATCATTCGATCTGCTCAACACAGACGTGAAAATGTTGGAAACGTTTATGAAGATGAATAGGTACAGTCCGTGATGAAATTCGTGGCGCGAAAATTCGAATAGAAGAACGCACAGCCCACGAATTTTCAACCTCAATTTTCTCGAAAACAAAGCCTCGTAGGAAAAAATTTTGTTCTTTATTTTGGACTCATTTTTATACGCAGAATCTCTTCCTACCCGGTTTTCCATTGCTCGTAAGGCACTTTGCTTAAGAGGAGGGGTGGAACGTGTGGCGTAGCTAGGAGCTGGGTGAGTTACTTTGACTGGGGGAACGAAAGTGCACGAAATACGGAGAGAAATTATTTCACAGCGACGAATTAGCGCGATGATAAATTATGTATACGATATAACACTTATTTGAAAGGATATCTGACATTCTGTTACGGTAAAAATATCTTTTCCTCGTTATTATACTTTCACTCGCGAGTTGCGTGCGAATATACATGGTACATTTCATCTTGGAAATTTGAATTTACAATTAAGTAGATTGGTGATTTACTTTTGTCGTTTTTTCGGTCAAACTTTTTTTTTTAGTGCTAGAAGGTACTAACAATTTCATACTTGTTTGAGATTTGCAGTGATAAATAATATATATTTATAATACTTTTCTACTTTTTTACATATATATTATATATAATATTTCAAAATTAGTATTTTTATTTATTTATATTACTATATTATATTATATAAATATATTTTTGTCGTATTGATATAAATAAATAAAATATAATAAGTAATATAATAAAATAGATTTAAATATTGTTAATTAGTATTATTAATATTTATTCCTCCATAATTACTATTAATTGCGTATTATATACTACGTATTATATATTATAAAAATATAATAGTTACCTTAGTTAAATTCCTCACGTTAGAATAGTTAAAATAGACTATAGTTAACTATAATTAATATAGAAATTAAAATAAATTCCGTTAACCTGCTGTCCAAGCATCGAACCGTACACTACATAGAGCAGCCACTCGGTACAGAATCTTGAATATCGCACAAATGCATTACTAGACGTTAATACGCGAGAATATACTAGACAAACTGTAAAATATTTGCGAGAATGATTAAACGAACAAATAGTCCAGCTGGAATAAACCATCGAGCCAATATTTAACACGTTTGCTGTGGACTACTAGTGACCCAGTATTTCATTCTCTCACCAAAATACGCATGAAAGAAGATTAAAGTCCTATTTCTCAACAACCAGATCCGCCATTACGAACTCTTCGCTTTCTTCAACAGCTTTATCATCGGTTTTCATCTTTTTCGTCGCACGAATCGTGTCGAATTCGCTGTTTCAATCTCTAAACATAGCACAGTGATTATAAAAGAGTCTCATATGGGTTGTTGGAAAGTTGACAAATGGGAGAACTGGTCCCGTTGGTTGTGCCTCCATAACCTCACATTTTCTAATACAGCCGTGAAGGTAGGGCACACGTATTTTCATCATTGGCCAAATGTGTCACATCTACAAATAGGATGATATAGAGTAACGAGCAGAGCAAACGAGTCACTGAGTGGAAACCTAACCTAACTTATGATCTACTTCAAAGCATTGGCGTAGACACGGACTCGGATGGTTAACCATTAATATAAGATAAAGACTATGACGACTTAATTTATCTTACTACTGTGTTAGCGTGTGCTTCCAAGATCTCAAAAGCAGGATTTCGGTAGTTCCAAAGATGAAATCAGATATAGGAAATGTGGAACGCCTATATTGCTCCGTGTCGTCCGCTAGATGTCTCCCTAGCAGCGCATAGTACAGTTAGTGAAACCGATATAGCAAGGTCACGAATTGATCAAGATTTAATCTTTATCTGCAATCTGAGATACGCAGATACAAATAAGGAGCTCAAGTTTTGTTCCGTACTGCATAATGTTAGTATTATTTTTCGTTTTTCTAACTTATTTACCCGAATTGTACATAGAAATTTAGAAAAAGAATCTAGAAATATTTGAATTCTATTAATTTAATTTTCCATCTTCTACGTTATTCACGAATCTTTTCTTCGTTTATTTCGAAACCAAAATCTTGTAATTTCTAACATATATGAAGAGGTAAAAATATCTCTTCTTTTATAGTACATTTAAATAAGTTTTGTGTAATCTACAATTTGCTATAGAGATATAGATGACATGACATGGAAATAACGATAGTTTGTCATTTCTTTCTCGGTATATTTATATGCAAATAAATAATGTGTTCTAGTAATTGTGAATAACTAATTATTTTAATAATTATTAATATACAGGGTGGACCATCTATCGTGACCACTTTGATTGTTTCATTATTACCAAGTTAATATTTTTCTGTCTTTTATTACATAGTTAATTTATCCTACCACTTATGGCAAAATAATTTTTTATTAGTCCTCTAGCAATTAAATAGTTGAGAATAATTGACATAGTCACGTTTGATGGTCCACCCTGTATATTAATAATTATTTAAATAATTATTTATTCACAATTATTAGAACACGTTATTTATTTACATATGTACAAGATAATATTACAAATTATGCTTATAAATAATTATTATACTGTTATAACATAATAAATAGTATATTTATAAGAAATATTCACAGAATATTTGTAAAGGAATTCACAAATGAATCGAAAAACATTTACAATGCAAGGTTCAAAATGGCCCTGTCTATCTGTGGGTGCAGCTATACCAGCGATCTTTCACTGTTTCAATTCACGACCTCGCTGTACCATTTCCACCAACAAGGTACACTCAGAGCAAATATTCGTGTTCTTCGCCCGAGTGTACCAGAAGCAGAGCGAGGATACACAGTGTATCGCGTTTCGTCACGAGAACTTTAAAATAGATGTATTTGCGGAGAGATAGGTGTGGATAATTTGTCCTGTGGATAAGCAGATAATTGAATTGACCTTCGTTGCGGTTGCCACCCGATTACGCCGGGCACGTCGTCACGGCAATTTTGCTTGATCAGTATGCACTCGCGACTATAGGGTTCGTTAAGCTTCTAGTTAGGACACAAAGGACCTATTGACATATACAGGCTGTTTCTAAAAGATTAATCTACGTTTCGGAAGCGCGATAACCGTAAATAATTCTCCGTTGCATTATTTTCCAAAATTGCCAGAGATTGCGTCAGTGTCATCTTGCATAGGGGTCCATTAACGCTGTAGTACGGAGTAACGTCGACGGCGCTAGTGTCGTTCCTTGGTACTGAAAGTAAAAGATTAATCTATGTTTTAAAAGCGTAATAACCTTAAACAATTCTCGGTTGCATTATTTTTCAAAAATGATACAGGTTGTACCAGTCATCTTGCATGGGGTTCCATTAATGCTGTAGTACGGAGTAATGCCAATGGCGCTAGTGTCGTTCCTCGGTACTGAAAGTAAAAGATTAATCTGTTTTAAAAGCGTAATAACCTTAAATAATTCTCGGTTCTATTATTTTCCAAAATTGTTAGAGATTGCGCCAAAGTCATCTTGCACAACGTTTCATTAACGCTGTGTACAGAGTAACGACGATGGCGCTAGTGTCGTTTCTCGGCGTCACGAGAATGGATTACGTAATTTAAGTAATTCAACTTCAATAACACTGGTGAAAATTACTTTTTCGTGGTATTTTCTTTTTTAGTTACTCAGATATCGGGTATTCGAGATGACCTTCGGGCGGAAGAGTGGAAGTTTCGATTTTTGAATAAAGGTCACTTCCGTAACTTCTCCTGGCGTACGTGTTTGAAAGATTATGAGTCAGAATGAGAACATTTCCGGGTTTATGTTTATGTAACCTTTGTCTTCGTGATATGATACTTGTGAAATATGTTCTAGGAAGTTGATTACATCTTTCGCGCCTTTACGTTGGAAGATCACCTAATCGCTTTTTAGCTTAACAGGTTTCTGAAAATATATTGATTAGAAATTTGGTTAGAAATTGATTCTTTGAAAGAGAAATTTTATAAAAGTCATCTGTAATGATATATTACTTTTCAAAATTAAATACGGTTTATAACAAAATGCTAGCATAACTTATAATTTTTTATTATATATATACATATATATATGTATAGAATTATAAAGCAAATTTGGTTTTACAAAGGAAGATATTGTTGACAAGAATATTTTTGTCAAATACAACAAAAATCTTATCAAATTTGTAGAGAAGAAAGAAACTATCGTTAATTTGTTTCTACATTATTAAAAACGGAATATGTATACAAAATTTGCATTTGAATTAGCTTCAATTACTTTAAAAATTATTTTACTTAAATTTATAATAACAATTAAATCGATGTTATCAAAATTAATTTTTCCAAAAGTTGCATATTTCTAATAACTGCAAAAACAAAAATTCTGAAATCATTTGGATTGATTTCGTAATTTTAATATACTAAATCTAGTATAATAAATTATTTAATATTTCTAGCATAGTAAACCCAGTATAATAAATTACTATAGCAACTATACGAATAATTTGTTTATAATTCTTAATTACCACATTTCAAGTTAAAATGGAAGTCACTGATGAGACATAATCCTGTTAGAGACGTAATCTCTGAAACGGCCAAAAATTCAGGTTACAGAGTCTTGAACATTGTTACTATCGATTATACTATACTACATTATATATACTATTGATTATATATGCATATCGATTATCCCCCGAATGTTATAATTTAAACAGAAATTGCTCGTGGACATTAGAAATTAATAAACGATAAATCAGTTTTAGTCGCATCGCTATCGATCCTTGCGAACGTCAGTATAATACTATAAACTATACAGTAGCATACGCGTGGGAAAGAAAAAATCACTGGATAAATAATATAATTAATCGGGTGGAAGGTACTGGCAAGCCGGATGACGAATTAACTCGTCTTCACTGATTAATAGGTCAACCCTCCATATGCTAATGCGACTTGAAAGTTACGTATCCATCTGACTATACTTTTCAAATATTATTCTACAACGTTGCGCAAGTTTAGGATCATATACTTGCCTGACAATGTTTTCCGGATAATTATTTTCCGTACTTCTCGATGCGTTCTCCCTTCTATCATCGTACCATTGCTCTGTCATCGAGATCCATTTAAATCTACCGTTGTTTCCCAACTCTTTCATTAGAACGAACAACCATAATGCCTCCTAGAGTCATAATACACCGGGGCACTCGAGTCACTTAGGATCATAATTTCTTCTTCGCGAGCAATGAAATATCCGGTTATAGTAGGTTGAATCAATTCAAACCTTCAGGAATACGTTATGCTATTACGTTTTGGGTCTCGGGAAGCTGCAATTAGAACTGGAGTTATAAAAGGTAGAAATAGAAGTGGAATTCTGAGAAATTTCCTTTTGCTGGATTATCTGTCACAGTAATTCTCACAGGAAAATTACTCGTCTCGATAACACGGACAACCATAAAATGTAATGTATATTTAAATCCTGCAAAGTGTACCAAATGCTCACGTGGCAGATTGTACACCTGCATACTCATTAATAAAAAGAAAAAAAAAATAAGATTATTTGTGCAAAAGATATTCATGATGATCCGAGGAAAGATCGATGCTTCCTCGAAGAGTTTGAAGAGATCAGTGGAAATTTTAAAATTACCATAAATTAATTTTTCAACTTTTAATAAAATTCACAATTTTCTCACAATGTTTACGACGTTCACAATAGCATAGCAAAAGAACTGGTCGAAGAAGATATTAATATTAGAAGACTTAACCACTTGCGCTGACAAGAAATTCACAGACGCGTGTGCCAGAACGGTCCAGTGTTTCTGTGACAATTGCCTGACGACGTGTATACCACGTCGTTGGCAATTCTGCCATAAAAGCATTACGACGTGCGTGGCAAGTCTTTTTAGTGCAAGTGGTTAAGAGAAATCAAACGATTGATCAAAAAATTCATAGACATTAAGGGAACTTTATTGGGATTTTGCTTTCACGTGTTTATATTTGTTGCTCATTGGTCACAGGTGCTGATAGATTTTTATGAGTCTGTTGTATTGGATTGGAATCTATTATATGGAAATGAAGAAAGAAGAATATTTTCTTTAGGATGAACGAAACTTTCTCGCAATTTCATAGGGATTTACTAGTAACTTTTACAATACCAAGTGCTCAAGAGTTATTTAAGGGTGGAAAAATTGCAAGACTTTGGCTGAAATTTATCAGCAGTTGTATACAAATTTCTGTATTCTCGTTGAAAATTACTATTTGTTATTAATTGGTCACAGATGCTGATAGATTTTTATAAGTCTGTTGTATCTATATGGAAATGGAGAAAGAAGAATATTTTCTTCAGAGTGAACGAAAATTTCTTCCAATTTCATAGGGATTCAGTAGTAACTTTTACAATTCCAAGTTCTCAGCAGAGATAATTCGGGTAAGAGTTATTTAAGGGTGGAAAAATTGCGTGACCTCGACTGAAATTTATCGGCAGCTGTAAGAAACACAGGTAGATAAATCTTTTCTCGGTATGAACATTCCTTTACTCTCGTTGAAAGTTTCACTTGTAAAGGGTTACGCAATCGCTGGGTCACCGATATAGCCGAGCCTTGCTATTTTGGTATTTTAGTTTTCGTTTTATTGTCCAGCTCGATTGTTCCTTTTCTCTGGTTTAACATTCTATCGTTGGAAGAAGGAAGAAAAAAATAGAAGAGTGCGATAAAAAATTTGTCTATTGTCATGTAATTATATTTATAGTTTCAAATAATTAGGTTGGTTAAATGGAAAGTTAAAACTCAATATTGTATTATATTTTTTTCTATTTATAGACGGTTTTCATATTGAAAATTAAATTACATAAATGGGTAAATATTTTGTGTACTGTACGTATAATTTATTATTCTTTTGCATACAATGATACCATGTATAGGTCATTGTATTCGTTTCGATAAATGCTACTGTATTGAAGAAAGAAATAGAAAAATGTGATAAAAAATGCCTATATTTTTTTATTTATTTTGAAATTATAATTATAGCTTAAAATAGTTAGGTTGATTGAATGGAAAGTTATAAACCTGTATTGTATTATATTGTATTGTATTTATAGACGGTTTTCATATTGAAAATTAAATTATACAAATGAGTAAATAAATTACTATGTACCATTTGTGTACATATAATGTACATACAATTTATTGGTCTTTTGCATACAATGATACCATGTACGAGTCATTGTATTCGTTTTAGTAAATGCTACTATACTGAAGAAAAAAATAGAAGAATGTAATAAAAAAATGCCTATATTTCTTTTTCGTCTTGTAATTATAATTATAATTTAAAATAGTTGAGTTGGTTACATGGAAAGTTAAAACCCTATATTGCATTTTATTTACAGCCTATTTATAAGCCATTATTAATATTTATAAATTTTATTTATATTATTTATAGGTTTTCATATTGAAAATTAAATTATACAAATGAATAACTAAATTAGTATGTACTTTTTGTGTATATTTAGTATATATACAATTTATTATTCTTTTGCATACAATGATACCATGTATAAGTCATTGTATTCGTTTGAATAAACGTTACTATAGTATAAAGACAAAGATAAAGAAAGGAATTTCATTTAAGAAAATTAATAAAGTTTTTAGAAATTAAATTAAGTTTTATATTGTTATTAGCACGCATCGAAAATTCTTCAGAGCACCACTTACCTTGTCAGAGAAATGATTTATTTCATTATAATAATACCTCCCTCCATACTACACGATTTTATTAAGAATATTTTTTTGATCATTTTAATCCCTCGCGAGTTATTTTACCATTTCCAGTTAAATGGAACAGTCTGAATATTATTACACGAAAGTCTAGCCAAAGAAAAAGAGACAATGGTGAATAATGATTTATAGTAATTAGAAATAGTATCGTTGCATGAAAAATTTATATCTTGCGATGTACTGTATTGTATGAATCGAGAATTTTTATATCCAAAACTGTATTGCCTAGATAAATAAATAAATCATTATATATTATTACATGTAAGTTGAACAAAGAAGAAAAATGCGATAGGGCTTATTAATTTATAATAATTAGAAATTGTTAAAATTGATATAGGGAAAGCTTAAATTTTTTACTGTACTTTATTTTATTTCCAAAATTGCATTATATAGATAAATAAATAAGCTATTACATATTATTACATGACAGTCTAGCCAAAGAAGAAAAATGCACTTGGGCTTATTAATTTATAATAATTAGAAATGGTTAAAATTGTTATAGGGAAAGCTTAAATTTTTTACTGTATTTTATTTCATTTCCAAAATTGCATTATACAAGTGAATAAATAAGCTATTACATATTACTACATGACAGTCTAACCAAAGAAGAAAAATGCACTTGGGCTTATTTATAATAATTATAAATTGTTCAAATTATTATAGGGAATATCCAAAATTGCATTATATGGATATGCAAATAAACTGTTATACATTATATGAAAGTTGAGCCAAGGAAAAAGAGACAATAGGAATTATTAATCTGTACTAATTAAAAATAACCAGAATCGTGAAACTATGTAGAACTTGAACTCTCTAGTGTATTGTATCGCATTGATCGAGCCTTTTTACATCCGAAACTTGCATTGTCTAAGTGGAATTAGAATCATAATTCAGCGAGTTGAGCATTGAATTGGAAAAATTGTTCGAGTAGATTGGTCAGATGTATTTTATGCAATATTTCACTTAATGAGTTTGCACTTGGTATTACGGAATCTGTGAATACTTAAATTGGCCAGCTCCTACGTGCTTTTTCGAAACCGAGGTACCGTTTCTGGTTAGAAAGTAATCGTGTACCATATTTACGCGCTTTTGTTATAAAAAATGCAATTCAAATGCGAGGTAATACTTCCTTGAATGAAAATAAAGAAAATTAATACGAGGAAATATTGCTTGGTGTAATTAAATTTATCTCCCTACGATCGCATTCCTTTTTGTGTATTCATGTAACTGCTATTTAATGTATTCTCCTTTTATCTATACGTATGTGTGTGTATGGGTTTATATAAATCCACTTTCGTTGGAATTATAGATATACTAACTCCAAACAATTCTTTCTCTCCTTTTTATTAATTTTTTTTCTTTTTTCTTGAACCAATACCTTTGGAAATATTTTATGATTTGTTTAATTTTGATGACATTAATGATACTTCTTGTCTTTTATAATATTTATGATAATATAATATTTAATGTCTTACAATTATCATTTAACGTTTTAATATCTTTTATAATATTTGTCAAATAGAGATAGAGATAATAGTGTCGCGTTTATTTCTTTCAAAAAAGAAATATAGAATTAGAAAAATATTACTATGAACATAGTGGGAATTTTTAGAACTAGGGGAAAATGAAAAAGGTAAAATACCTTTCTCCTTTCTAATCGACTTTTTCCTAAATTTCATTTTCCATTCGTAATTTCGTATTTTATTAATTTCTATTGCACATCTGTTAAATAATTAATAAATCGGATCGAATATATTGTTTAATATAATAATAAAAAATAACTGTCCTCAAATTGTAGAATATTTTTTGTATTTTTATATCAATACAGCTAATATCCACAATCCTTGTTTAATTTAAAAGCAAGTAATACAAAATTACCTCATATTCAAATGTTATTATAACATAGGAGTAGAATAAAATTATTACTATAAAATACTATTACGCATAAATTCTGGAATATCACAGAAATACGTAATTATTGCGCCAAATTTATTTCAAAGAAATACCGAAAAGGAAATTCAAAATATTTACCAATTACGATTCTCTGATTTTCCGAAAACGAAGTATAACGGGAGCATGATGCATATTCGTATGGATCGAAAGGAACTATAAATATAATTAAACCTACTTGTCTTCCTCGTTATTGCAATTCATGTAACAATTTTTAAACATACACCGAATCGAACGGGAACGAGTAAGTACATAATGGACGGCATATATAATGACAGAGGATCACTAACGTGTCGTCGTGATTCTTTTTTTCCATATTCTGGGAAACTAAACTGCTTCGGTGACTCGTGGGAAATCATGACCGCTGCTTCGTTATTAGCGTACCGCGTTATGGCAAAATGGTCGTAAAAAAGCGAGTAATCATAGGAAGTTGGTTCGTGTAACGATAACATGTGCAATAACAGCGAGTGGCCACAAGCGTAACCGTGATATATCATTTTCCATATGATTCTTCTTAGATTGCTCAGATTCTTAGATTCGTAGATAACAAAGACATTCGTGAAATATTTATAATGGCCATTTTACTCGATTGCTCTTGAAAAATGAATGACTCTGCTCTTCGGTATCTATCACGAGTTATGTTAATTCTTTCACCATTGCGATATAGAATATACACGTATACCATATATACAGGGTGTCTCAGTAGCGGTGAAACCGAGGAGGTAGCGGTGAAACCGAGGAGGGGGTGATTCTACGTGAAAAAAGAAATAAAAAATGAAGAATAAAATTTTCTCATTCGAAGCTTCGTTGTCGAGAAAATCGACTTTGAATATTCACCGAGTACGCTGGTATACTGATGGTCCCCCTACCTAAGTCAAAGTTAAGTGCACGCGCACTCAGTAAATATTCAAAGTCGATTTTCTCGACAACCAAGCTTCGAATGAAAAAATTTTATTCTTTATTTTTAATTTGTTTTCTCGTGTAGAATTACTCCCTCCTCGGTTCTACCACCGATGCTGATGTATTGATCGCCCATCTATGGTCCATACATATATATAATAATACGTAATTAAATACATACGTCAATTTAAGTTTGCAGAATTATTTATTTGAAAGGATATATTTTTTCACGATTCTATTAATGGTTAGAAAAGGATCAAAATTTATTTTCATTTGCACAAAACGCTGTTCAATTGACTGTGACATATTTTTATCAAGTACAACCTTGCCACCGTATGGAAATATAGAATTTCGGATCACATGGCTATAATCTCTATTTCACTTTGCCATGACTCAACTAGTTGTGTCATTATGTCCTAGCATTCTAATTAAGTTAGTCTTTCGTGGAATAAAATAGTTTAAATTTCATTTGCAAAACAGTAGGAATTTATTATTATTTCTGTAGTAATTGATTATACCTTTGGGATTTTAATCGAAAATAGATATCAGTATATACAGCTTGGTTCTTAATTAAGTAATTAGGGTGGTATTTCAGAGAAAAATGTGGTCAGCTTGAAAAATCGACAGGAAATTATTAAAACATTTAAGAACTGTTGTGTTTAGAATTTAATTTGTTCAAAAATCAGATATTGTAATGTTTTTCCTTCAATAGCTGTTCTAATTAATTTTTCATTCGCGTACTTTTAAACACTGTATGTTAACATGAGCATTATTAACCCTTAATGTATGTTTACATAGATAATGGTAATTATAGATGAACAATGGGAATAATTAGATGCAAAAGATATGCAAAAGTAAGAACTTTGAGACGAGTTTTAGTATTAGTCATCATTTAGTATATATATTCATTGATATATTAATATTATATGTACCTTGATATTAATACTATGTTAATATTAATATAGTATAATTGTATAATGTTGTAAATATTAGAGTATTGATATTATTTTATATCTGTGGTAATGTTATTGTTATTGTTATATATTATATCATAATATTAATTATGTTTGAATGTAGTATATCAAAAATAGTAGTTAATGTAATATTAATGTATTAATATAATTGTATTAATATAATAATATTGTAATATTTAATTTTTGTTAATATTTATTTAATATTTAATTTAATTGTAATAATATAATAATATTTTATTATTACATTAATGTTACAGTAATTATTAATTTTTCCAAATATGTGTACTATATTTATAGATAATTAATATTATCCGATAATACCTATACTAATAAACAATTAATAATAATGAATATCGCCAAAATGATAAAAAGGATCAATTAAATCTCAGTTAACAATAATTCAAAAAAGAAAAAATGGTAAAATAAAATAAAACAACAATAAAACGATGCAAATGAGTAATTAATAATCAGTCAACGATAATTAGCAAAAGAAAAGTTAAATAACAAAAGGAGCTGAATTAGTGAAATAATAATAAAATTGTGAATATGATTACTTGATAATCAGTGAATAATAACAATAATATACAATAATAATAATAATTACAATAATTATTATTGTATACATATTATATTACAATAATAATATACGATAATAATAATAATAAAATGATTACAATAATAATGTAATATTTATAATATTTGAAATAATATTAAAATTACGAATATGATTACTTAGTAATCAGTAAATAATAACAAATATTGTCAAAGTGCTATATACGATTATCTAAATCATGGTCAACGATGATAACGAAAAAATGAAATAAAATAAAAGAATGTATTTTTTTTCAAAATAAAGAATGAAAAAAATAAAAGAACGAAACTCGAATAACGGTGAAACGTTGCATATGGATAGTTAATAATCAGGGAATATGAAAACGCGAGTGACATAACACTCTCGACGTGCACTATAAGGTGCATTCTGACTCACAAGCGCAATTTTACCGGACGCGTTGTTGCATAATTTTTTCTTACACCGTCCACTTGCTACGTAGTTCACCTTTTTCACGCGTTTGCTCTATGCCAACGCGTATTTCAACGGCAACTATTTAATATCAACCTTCAACGAGTTAAACGCGCTTTACAGGAAGATAGTTTTGTACCTCTCTAGGGACGCGTTTCCAAACTGCAAACCTGTTTGCCTTTGAGAACATATGTATATCGTTGAACTGTTATACTCGTTTAGTAGTTTAGTAACTGCGAGTGAAAATGCAACGAAAATTGATATTCCTTTTTTCTTTTATTTTTAAACATTTGCAGAGAAGTGTAGTATGTATGAATATATTATATTATGTATAATCTGCAATTATACTATTCTCGTTTAGTATAGTAAAATTATTAATAATTATAGATATACTGCATTTGAATACTGTCTTTCCAAGTAGACTACACTTATATACTACATTTCTAGATATACGACATTCATATATTATATTTACGAATATAGTGTAATATGTATGTATATTGATATGTATACTAACATGTATGTATACTGATATACATACATACATTTATTATATATTAAATAATAATTTAGTAAATATATAATAAATAAAGTATATATGCAGGCATATTACATTTATATACTACAATACAGATATACTATATTTATATTCTGTGTATTATATCTTAGACATAAGAATTCAAGATTCAATATATATTAAATAATAATTTAGTAAATATATATTAAGTAAAATATATATGCAGGTATATTACACTTATATGCTACATATACAGATATATTATATTTATATTTCGTGTCTTATATTTTACACATAAGAATGTAAGATTCAGTATATATATTAAATAATAATTTAGTAAA
The DNA here is from genome assembly GCF_001483705.2 of Eufriesea mexicana. Lineage (NCBI taxonomy): Eukaryota > Metazoa > Arthropoda > Insecta > Hymenoptera > Apidae > Eufriesea > Eufriesea mexicana. Next base: position 388,846 of record NW_016911532.1, on the reverse strand, counting down.
TATGTATATTAAGTAAAATATATACACTGGTATATTACACTTATATACTATGTATATAGATGTACTGTATTTATATTCCGTGTCTTATATCCTACATTCTTATACGTAATATAATAATCTTCTGCTATTCCTCTTGTAGATGCAGTGGTTTGCATCAATGCAATATTGTAGGTGAAACAGTAGAAATTATGCGAAAAATGAATATTACTTTCAGTGTAATATAATACCGTCACCCCTATAGAATATACTACACGGTGTTTAGAAAAGCGACATGCAACAAGGATTAAAAGTATCCCACGTTTAAATTAAAACGAGGCATTAACAAACGTTGCTGTTGCACTCGTGCTAGGAACAGTTAGAACGTATAGCTTTGTGAGTACTGGAATACTTATGGAAAATAAGGTATGTCTGGAAAGTCATTAGAAAGTTATTCGAACCTTCAAGAATTGCTATCTCGTTTGTGATCTTAGAGTAAAAAGAATCCAGAGCAGAGGTTCATTTATTGAAACGAAATTTTAGTTATTAACCGACTAATTGAGCTTCTAATTAAATCCATTCTTCTGAACGCGAACTTTTACTGTTTGAATAAAAAATCTGAAATTCTGTTACATGCATATATTTCATGAAATAATACATTTCTATTGAAATTTTGATTTTAACGTGTCTCTTAATCATTATTGCTTTAATTAATTGTGGCATTTGAATTATTAACTTTTTTATCATCTTTATTGCCATTTGGTAAATATCATTATTTTTTGGTATAATAATTTGTATAGTAATATTAGTATTATTATTTTTATTTATTATTTTTGTATGTATTTGTTTTTTTATTTTTTTATTTATTTATTTATTGCTATTTTCTCAAATAATTTGAATAATTTTTATATTTAATATAATAATTAAATTTCTATAAAATTTTATCTACTGTGTCTTTTGATTATTTTATTAATCAATTTTGCTATGCCGACTATTAATTTTTCTGTTGTGTCATTACTTAGAATTATTTTGCTGTTATTCTAATATTGTAGAATAATTCTTCTTTCCTTTTTTCCCTTTAATTTAATCAGTATCTATATTATTATTTGGTATTATTCTTTAACCGTTTTAATATCATAATATAATTTGAATTATTTGTCTATTAAATGCAGTAATAAAATTGTACTAAAGTTCTATCCCCTGTACCTCTTAAACGTTGTACTAATTAATTTTGGCTTTTAGATTACTATATTTTCTATTATTCTCGTTCTTATTTGGTAGTCCACTACTCCTTTAATAACGTGGAATAATTTATTATTAACATTATTATCTATTAAATCTATTATCTAATAAATCTAATTTATTCAAAAATATTTTATTGAATTAAAATAATAAAAATTAATAAAAAAGAACCAAGATAAATTCCTGTTTCTTCGACACTTTGAGTCGTTATTAAATAAGATACTCAGATAATCTTACTCGATAATCTTACTCAGTCATTATCTTCTGTATTATACCAACACGCATTTTAATACTTATGAATGAAACTGTATATAAATACTCCAACTTTCATACGTTTATTAATATTTGTACCAATTAATTTTATGGAAAGTGATGCGAATAATTTATGGAAAAACTCGTGTATCTTTGTATTGTTCCTGTTACATTTGTATTTGTATTATTTTATTAATTATATCTTTGTATTATTTCCGTTACATTTATACTTGTATTATTTTATTAATTATATCTTCATATTTGTATTACGAAATTATTTACATTTCATATCATTTGTTACATCGTTCTGCTTATATTTACATTTCATATCACTTTTAGTGTATATCATTCATAATACTTCAAATGGTATATGCATTTCGTACCATTTCACGTTAAATTTTTATTATTTTTATTATTTTTAATATTTTTAATATTTTCAATTGGACACTGTCGCAGATATTTAATGCAAAGTAAACAGACAAACGAACGAGAATATTCTTCCACAATTCGAAACCCAAATAAGTACGTCTTCCACGGCAATGTCGTAAGGTCTCGGTGATTCTGTCGTACCTAATATGGAGGCCATCTAGTACTCTATCAATTAGCATATGGCGTTGGCGGACACACGTGGTTTTAATTGTGTGTGTTACCATCTCATTTTTATTACCGACCATAACTTCGATTTATATTATATCAGACATTATGGTCGTAATTCGTGCAATCATTTCTTCTCTGTAAACAATTTCGTTTAAAACAAAATTTTCTTTAAATTAAACAGTAATTTCTCTAGATTCGAAAAGAATAATAATATTCTAACTCCAAATTTAATAGCAATTAATTAAAAGAAGATGATAATAATTTGAGTTATTAAGATTTATTTTATCAAAGAGTATTTCTTCTGGAGTTCCAAAAAATAATTATAGTTTAATTCTAAAAATAGTAATAGTTAATTAAAACAAATTCCTTTTAAGGTTTAAAAAATAATTATATTTTAATTCCAAAAATAATAGCATTTAATTAAAGCAAGTAATAATAATTTTAGTCAAATATAAATACTTGTATAAATATACTTTAAATGAATATTTCATTTCACAAAGTTAATTATGGATCAGGCAGGTCAATAATTAAATTGCTATTCATGTAATACGATTTTAAGGAAGTGTTGTGAACACGATGGAATAAAAATTCAGCTTTTGAAACATTGCTAACTATTTTCACTAAATTTTTAAATTGGTAAAAGTTAAATAATTTGGAATTAAAATTGACATTACGATATTAACGAAGTAGCAATCGAATTTATGTTTGGGTTCTCAGAATTGGAAATTATTCTACACCCAGTCATTATGACTAAACCAGTATATAAACTGAAGTATTTCCAATGATTATATCACTTTTCGCTGCAAGACGTGATGTAAAATAAATAAGCGTAATTCATCGAGGTGTACATTCGATTAAAATTCAGCTATCGATACATCGCTTATTGCATCGCTAAAAATTGCATAAAAATTAGCAGTGATGCAAGTGAAACTGGTCAACCTTTCAGTAGAATGTTCGCATAGATGTAATTACACGTGGATCTATCGAGAAGTGTAAATCCATTAACCCTAATACAGCTAAATTTGTTCATTCTAATTAGACTAATATATAATGTGAGTAAATGAATAAACTAATAAGAAGATTTATTTAACACAATAACAGCATAACATAAATTATAACTAAATCTCGTAAAATAAATTCGCTTCTAACTGCGATATAATCTTTTGAGGGCTCTCTCACACAACGTCTATATGTAATGACTGTCATTCACTTACTGATTGTTTTTTCGCGAATCTCTGTTATACTCGTCACACACACATCCTTCCACACAAACATTCCTCACACTCATAGCACACATTCTATGACAACCACTACCACATATAGTACACAAAATTTCGTTTCTAATCATCCTAATTCTAATTTCATCTTCAATTGATGATATATTCTTCTACTATAATACATATAATATAATATTTATTTATTTATTCGAATTTTATTTTATAATTTTTTACAATTTCTTTCGAATTTTAACCCTTTGCACTTGAGAAGCGCCTTTCAGTCGCCATTTAATCAAATTCTAAAGATCATTGTTAATTAATATCTGGAATTTAAAATTTCCCAACGATGCATGGAATATCGAGGTAAAATAATTCTACGTCTTACAATTAATTTGCACTTTTTATTAACTTATTATTTTATTATTAATATTATTTATAACCCTTTGCACTCGACGATCTTTTCGTTCCAGAAACATAGTAATTCGAAGACTTTCTGCCATAAAGTCGACGATATTTTCAAAACGGTAAATAAGAAATCGTATGCAAATTAAGACGTAAAATTATTTTACCTCGATATTCCACGCATCGTTGGTTAATTGTAAATTTGATATATCAATTAACCCTTTGCACTCGAGAGGTGATCTTCAGTCACCATTTCATCAAATCTGGAAGATCGATATTAATTAATATATCAAATTTAATATTAGGTGAAGTAAAAATAAATGCATTATTTTTTCATGAAATTGAATGCAAGAATAACGGATTTCTTTTTACTACACCTAATATAATGAAAGACGAAGTAAGTTAACAATGTTGGCCACCACCTGACTATTTCAGTATTTGTATTTATAGAAAGAAATCCATTATTTTTACTTTACCTAATATAATGTAACAATATGCGAGGTATCGAAATCAAATAATTCTACAATTCTATTATTATACAATTTTTTATTGCTTAAAAAGGTATTGTCAGTTTTTTAGTAGAGAATCTTTGAATTTCTAATTTAACGTCACTTCGGAAAGAATAGCAATATCGGTGCCAGGATCAGATGCCTAGTGTTTAACACTAGGTTTACGGACGCTCTCTGTATACCTGTTTCTAAGGACACCTGTCAAATTGACAGGTAAAGGAAACGGTTAGTTTAATTTAAAAACAATTATATATTATATTAACAGTCTTAATATAAGTTAACTAAATCTGTTACCATCGTATAATTGGAACAACCCTTCCGTCAAATTCACGGCTTCCGTAAATCTAGTGTTAAAAGAGATACTAAATCTAGTAGTCTGTAGACTACATAAAATCTTCCAAATTTCATTCATAAATGAGTTATATCACATGGACATTCTTACTCACTCACCCTGTACATTTTTCATTAGCAATTTCAGACAGTAATCGAAACAAAACCTTGCTGAAAGAGATACAGCAAATGCTTAATTAATCCTACGTCCCATAATTAATCTTTTTGAAACGAAGCCAACTTAGCTGACAAGTGATGACAAATAAAAATTGTCATAACATAACGAATTATAGAAAAAGGTTATATATAACAGTATGACGATTATAGTAATCACTCGAGCATTAATAATAGCAGAAATTTACGTCACAAGTTGAAAGTATCTAATTTTCTATCTTATATGTATTATGTAATTGCTTCTTTATGTAAACTTCAAGCTGGAAACTGTGCATGAAAGATGGCTGAGAGCATAAATTTAGCGTTGAAGGAAGATTACATAAACGTTAGGACAGCTTGAGGTTGTTCAGCGAAATTCTAGGCTGATGAACGTTGGAAAATGTGATCAACAGTGATATTTTAGGAGATATCGTTGGAAATAATTCACGCGAAATGGCGAGAATTATTATATCCTGAACAGAGATAAAAGGTCTTTTGTTTATTCGTGGCTTGGTTCAAAGAAAAGAGGCAAAGAAGGTGGACAAATTAGTTCGAGGTGAGAGATACACGAAACCCAATGGAGGTAACTAACGAAATTATTTCAAGGAAACATAGGAGACGGTTTTTTAAAACATATGGTTGTTTATGATTAACATGACGTGCAAAATGTATGACAAATGCGTCACAAACGAAATTGCGGAGATATTAAATAGTAACGCTTGGTGTAATACGAAGAGAAATATATGAAATGATAAATGTAAATATTAAATACGAGGTAATAATATTAATTTAAATAATAAAATATAATGGATAATG
>NW_016911532.1:375857-383341 GCF_001483705.2 Eufriesea mexicana | reverse complement strand
GGAAAATAGGAAATAATAAAATAGATATGTGCCTATAATTATGAAAGTGGTCTAAGTCATCGACTTAAGAGGATCGATTTTATTATTTATTTCGTGTTGCATTCATTTATATTACGATAAAATATATTTATTGTCTACGAAGCAGTGAGGAATTGGATCGTTAGATTGAGTTTGTAGCTTTATCGCAATTAATTTTATAATTTATGACGTATTTAAAGGCCGAAACTTTTAATATTTCAGAAGCAAATATAAGTGACTTAGACTACTTTCATAATCATAGGCACATATGACACGAGAAGAATATAAAATAATAAGATTATTATTTGGATATTTTTTAATATAACATTTTTTAATTTTAGAGATTAGATTTTAATATTTTCATATTTTACGTATATGAAATAACAAATACAAAAGAACAAAATTACAAAAAATCTAAATAATAAGATATAATATATACTTTGAAGAAATATGAAATATCGGGTATAAATGAAATAATAAAATTATAAGGAAAACTAAATAATAAAATCTACTAATCTATATACTGTTAAAAGAATATGACATAACGGATACAAAATGAAAATATACAAATGTAACGAATAATAAAATATAACATGTAATATGCATGTAATATGTATAACATGTTCAAAATATATAAAATAATAAATGTAAAAACATCAGATATAGATCTGAATAAAATATAACATGTAATATGTATGTAATATGTATAACATGTTCAAAATATATAAAATAATAAATATAAAAAATCAGATGTGGATAAAAAATAACAAAATAACAAAGTTACACAAAATCTAAATAATAAAATATAACATATGCTGTGAAAAAATATGAAATATCAGGTATGAAATAAAATTACAGAAATAATGATTCATCTGAAAAAGAACATAATACCCTCTGGGATTATGATAAGAAGATGTTTATAATCAATACACGGAATTTATTCAAAGATGAGGAGCCTACGAATGATTGATATCTAACTTAAAAGACCACGTTTCACCTATCCCTGTCCACCAACGTCACTGTCTCGAAATAACAAAATAATCACTATAAGAGTACATAGAATTACGTAAGAATTATTTTTATGAAATATCACGTTTCGAAGAAACCACGATCGGTCATTCTTATTTCTTTTCCTAAAAAAAAAAATCCTCAAAAAGTCGATTTTTGTAGGCCGGATTACACGAACCTAACCTAATCTAAAATAATATCTCGTGCATCTCAACCTAGTAATATAGAATATGGTTATCTGAAAAACTCGAGAAAATAAAATTATAATAATTAATCGTTAAAATAATATAATGAAATCGTAAGAAAATTATTTGGTCAAAATTTCGAGAAAATAATGATTGATTAAGGTGTTATTTGAAAAGACGACGTTTCGTGTGCATGAAGGTAATACAACGTTGTCGATACTCTTTCACGAATACCCGAGCCACTCCTTTCTTCCTCCATGTTGTCCGCTGTCCGATCCTTGTTCACGTATAGAACATGTTCATATATTCGAAACACGCGGGTACGTCACTCCGATTTCCATTTAATTTCTTGCCGTACACGGCACTGTTCTCGTAACTCCAAGCCACTGACACCCGATCGTGAAATTCAGTTTTCAGTATCCCTGGCGGTTTAACGATTTAGTAATTGTTCGAAACTGCATAAAACTCGTCGAGAGAAAGGCCCGAAGATATGAAGATATAAACACATAACGCGTTCGTTGTAGGTACGAGTCGATTATAAAGATGGATTTTTCTTTCATAGAATTTATCAAATTTTTAAGATTTTTCGAGGATTTTTCTAAGATTTTTCGAAGTTTTCCAACATTTTCGTATGATTTTTCAAAGCTTTGAAATTCTTAAGGTTTTCGTAGAATTTTTCAGCGTTTCAAATTTCTATGATTTTCTAAGATTTTTCGAAGACCTTCAAAGCTCTGAAATTCTTAAAATTTTCGTAGAATTTTCCAGCGTTTGAAATTTATATGATTTTCTAAGATTTTTCGAAAACTTCCAAAGCTCTGAAATTCTTAAAATTTTCGTAGAATTTTCCAGCGTTTCAAATTTTTAAGATTTTTAATAAGATGTTCCAAAGATTCAGTTTTTAACAGTTTCCTAATTTTTCAGATCTTCCTGAGATCTTTCGATTGTCCACATTTTTAAGATTTCTATGAAGTTTGTCAGTTTTTCAGATTTTTAAAACCTTCCTAACGTTCTTGAAACATTCAAATTTTCTTAAAATTTTTCCAAGATTTTGAAGGTTTTCCTGAGATGCTTTAGCTTTTTTAGTTGTTTCCTAATCTTTAAAACGTTTCAAAACTTTTCAGATTTACTAATCTATCGCAGTCTCCTAGATTTTTAAGATTCATCGAAATTTTTCCATTTTTCAAAGCTTTCTAAATTTTCGAAACAGACTTTCAAACTAATTTGTTATATTTTATTTAAGTTCCGGATCGTAGCCATGAAGAAAAGTACCTTCCTCTGTTATCGTCGGTGGAATTATTGTAAAATTTTCTCGCGAAAGTAATAAATCAGTTAATGGTTTGGTAAATAAAATGTTATCTAATCACGTGAGTGCTGAACAGAGGATAGATAATATTGCAACACTTAATGAGACATGCACGCGTGGTTCAAAAATATAGATTAGGTACGTATTTACACGTCCATACAAAATAGATTTTATCTATCCATGATATAAATAAATAGATTTAGAATTTTACAGAGGTTCCACAAAATAGTGTAAATCTTGCTAATTGAGCATTTAAAAACCAATTTGAAGCATTCAAATTTCTTATTAACTTTATCTAAAGACGTCAAGTAACATTTGCTATCTCAGAAAATATAGTAAAGAATAATTAAAATGATAACAAAATAAAACAAAGACTGAAATGACAGTGAAACATACAGTAATTAAAATAATAGAAGAAAAATAATAAAAGATTGAAATAATACATTGACAAAACAAAATAAAACAAGATAACAGTAAAAATAATAATAAAATATTAAATACGATATAAAATAGCGGGTCCCATCGATTAGAATTTTCAAAAATTCTCTAAGTTTGCACAAAATGAAATAAAACAAAATAATAATGGAAATAATAATACAATACTAAATGCAACATAAAGCAGCAGTTCCCAGCGATTGAAATTTTCAAAAATTCTCTAAATTCGTATGAAATAAAATAAAACAAGATAATAATAGAAATGATAATAAAGTAGCGGTTCCCATTGATTGGTATTTTCAAAAATTCTCCGAAACTAAAATAAAGCAAGATAACAATGGAAATAATAATAAAATACTAAACGCGACGTAAAGCAATGTTTCCCATGGATTGGAATTTTCATAAATTCTCTGAATTCGCATGAAATAAAATAAAACAAGATAACACTGGAAAGAATAATAAAGTAACGGTTTCCATTGATTTGAATTTTCTAAAATTCTCCGAAACTAAAATAAAACAAGATAACAGTGAAAATAATAATAAAATGCTAAATACGACATAAAGTAATGCTTCCCATCGATTGGAATTTTCAAAAATTCTTCTCCGAATTGGCGCGAAAAGTTTGACGTTTATTTTCTCCTCGATACTAATCGCTGCTATAAATTCCAGCGGTAATCTAGCTATCAGTTGTGCAACCCGTGCGAAATTCTTCCACCAATTCTGTTGGCGAAAAACACGAGCCACTGCAACGACTGTTCGAGCTGAATCATTTTCTCGATTTCCAATTCGAAATCTCCGTTTCGAGGCTAGCCAAATACAGGAAAGAAATTGTAGAACGTCAGTAATGCAAGCGGCAAATGGCTTTCCTACTGTTTAACTGGCAATTCAATTTTCCTCGCTGCTGTTTGATGTTTGGACAGAGATGTTGATGGAATCAATTAAACGGGACTGGAATATATAATTACTTATTGTTATACGAGATCGTACATTTCAAATACCCTCTATTCAACCCGTTCGCGGTATAATGCAACACGAACAAGCGTTATTTACAAGGATACCGTGCAAGAAACACCACCCATGATTTTCATTGTTGAAATCACATTCCTCGAAGCAGTTCGAGCCGACGTGATTCATTCAGAAGAATGGAGAACATTATGTAACGCGAAATAAACGTAGAAATGAAATGTTTATCCTATATTCGTTATAGTTGGAATAATGAAGGGATAGTTGTGAAAAAATAAATATTTGTAAATAATAATTTTTTATAATACTTGTGAATAATTAAAGATACTTGCAGTATGATTAGAAATGAAATTAAATGTTTATCCTATATTCGTTATAGTTGGAATAATGAAGGGATAGTTGTGAAAAAATAAATATTTGTAAATAATAATTTTTTATAATACTTGTGAATAATTAAAGATACTTGCAGTATGATTACGTTTGGTTTCCCAGGTTATTCGAAATTGTATTTTATTACATATATTACGTATATTATATATTAAATTTATTTTGTTTTAAATGAACGTAGAAATGAAATATTGATACTATATTCGTAATACTTGGAATAATTAGAGATAGTTGTGAAAAAATAAATGATATTTGTAAATAATAATTTTAGTAGTACTTGTGAATAAGTAAAGATACTTGTAATATCATTATGTTTGGTTTTCCAGGTTATTTGAAATTGTATTTAGTATTAAATTTATTTTGTTTTAAATAAACGTGGAAGTGAAATATTTATGCTATATTCATGGTAATTGGAATAATGAAGGATAATTGTAAAAAAGTAATGAAGAAATAATGAAGGATACTTATAAAAAAATAAATGATATTTTAAGTAAATGATAATTCTAATAATACTTGTGAATAATTAAAGATACTTGCAATATTCTTACGTATGGTTTTCTAGATTTTAATCTAGTGCTTCATAAGGTGGTTATTCGTAGTTGTATTTAGTATTGAATTTATTTTATTTTGAAATATTTTATAAATTATAGTACTATAGTATCTTATGTATATTAAATCATTTACTTTTGATTTACTTTTAATATGTTTCACAGTTTATAGAAATATATTATATATAGTATATTAAGTGGTTTATCTAATTTTTGTGTTTCTAATTTTTGTATGTACCTGTATATTTTATTTTTCCTTTAACTTTAATATATTTCATAAATTGTAGTATTATATTAAGTTAAGTAGTATGGTGATAAAGTTATATATTATATATTATTAAAATTAATTATATAACGATTTATTTAATAGTGGATAAATCAAATATCGAACATTAAAATTTAAATATTAATACAAATTTGTAATTGAATTACAATAAGATTCACTTATAATTCAAGTATCAAGTACTAAGTATCAGGAATTACATTATTTTGTCAAGATTACTGTTCCCTAATTATTAATTAACATGTACCGGTAAATTTAAGTGCTTCAATTAACACGTGTTGTGTTTTATTTATATGTTGTATATAAAATGATGATTGATGGTATCGTTTCAGCGAAATCTAAGGGACTAATTCATGTGAATAACCTCAGAATTATTGATATCGATAAATGCTTCAAAGAAAAAGGATAAGTGGTTTCAAAGAAGATAATATCAGATTATAATAAATCTCGTTATAGATAGGCTTATATGTAGATGATACATGAAGGTCAACTTCACTTGTTCAAGTAGTACTCAAAGATAAGTACCATCTTATGGCTGATACTGCCTATATCTGATATTTACTATAACCGAACTCAATAACTTAGAATTACAAAATTTTCACAGAACTTACTTTGGTTTCTCTTACTAATAATTGATAAGAAAGAATTATTCCAGGAGCCAAAAACTGAGTTCTAAAAAGGTAACTCATTAATTGGTATCACCATAAATGGTCATACCTTACAATTAAATTAAAACTATGTAAATATAATGTACATAAATAATAATAACAATAGGTGATATGATAAAAATAAATAGGTACATATATAATTAACTTTTATTTTAATAAAAGGAATTATTAATTTTTTCAAATGCTCATTTTTAGTAAATAATACAAATAATACAAATAAAATGTTTAAATCATTTTAATTAGATTACAAGGAGAGTGCAAGTCCTTTAGGGTCACCGATTTAGTTGATACTTTGCAGGTTTCTAGATATCGTTATGCAGTTTAAAAAATATATCATTATAGCCGCAACTATTCAATAGTTTTTGAGATATTAACGATTAAAGTTTTATTACTCTATAATTATAGATTTATTTCCAGTAGTTTTCAAGTGAAATCGTGGCCAATTGTCGACAGTCGAGAATTTCTATGGTGGAGGACCGGGGTTCGATTCCCGTCCATAGTTGGAAATTTTTTCAGTCTATTTTTTATTTTGTATTCTTTTTCCGCCTATGAAAACATTGTAAATAAAATTTTTTAATAAAAAAATGTATTTTTTACGCCTTCTTATGCAAGTATATATTTATTACAAAATAATAAGAATATTATGCAAGAAAAACACTTTTCTATAGCAATCTTATTTACTACAGGAAATACAAAACCTATCGCTCATGTAAGTATTAATTATTAAATTAAACATTGTATAAGAATATTGCCTATAATTCCAACTTTGCTGTGCAGCTATAAATGTAATGAATTAATTACAAAAACTTGGAAATTTCTTAATTTTGTACAGCCGAATTGATTTCTAGTATCTAGTTCGAATCAAAATTTTACCGCCTGCAATCAGCGCCATCTATGATTTGGGCTCAAAAATCAAGAAAGTGATAGGAATATAGAATAGGCAAGGAGGTCGTCGATGTGCTGATCACGTGACAGACAAAGACAGAGAGGGGATAGAAAAGGATAGAATGGCTCCGGCAGTGAAAAATTATTAATTACTCAATTTCCGTAAACAATTTGTGAACTTTTATAATTTCATTGCAAAGCTGGAACTTCAGGCTACATTCCTATATAATATTCGTGAAGAATTTATCTCCAAATTGTTAGTTATTAATTTTTGTTTTATGGCGTCTATGATTTCGTAACGGCGACCATTACGATCTTCCGTGAAAATATTTAATACTAAACGAAATTAGGAGCAAAATGTGATCAAAAGTTATATAAGAAGATTCGCAAGAATATTGTCTTTCTAATGAGTGCTTAAAGTTTCATAAATTAATTGCGTGAGGGATAGTAATTAATGAAAAACCAATGGCGTCTTCGACAATTTTCGACAACAATTTAAACACTGCGCAGAACAATTATTAATAATTAATTAATTAGGGACAAATTTACATCGAAAAATATATGTGAAAGTTCGTGAAGGATTTGGCTTTACGATGCAGTTATAAATGTTCATAAATTTTTCACGGATATTGAGTAATTAGTGAATTTTCCACTGCCGATTTGATTTATTAAAATATATTCGGAGCACATAACCAGAGTTAGTAAACTGACATCAGAGCCATCTATGTTCTCGTTGAGAAACTCGAGTTTTGAGTCTAAAATCATAGATGGCTCTGATGTCAGTTTACTAACTCTGGTTAT
>NW_016911532.1:357301-375744 GCF_001483705.2 Eufriesea mexicana | reverse complement strand
GAGATAAATTCTTCACGAATATTATATAGGAATGTAGCCTGAAGTTCCAGCTTTGCAATGAAATTATAAAAGTTCACAAATTGTTTACGGAAATTGAGTAATTAATAATTTTTCACTGCCGGAGCCATTCTATCCTTTTCTATCCCCTCTCTGTCTTTGTCTGTCACGTGATCAGCACATCGACGACCTCCTTGCCTATTCTATATTCCTATCACTTTCTTGATTTTTGAGCCCAAATCATAGATGGCGCTGATTGCAGGCGGTAAAATTTTGATTCGAACTAGATACTAGAAATCAATTCGGCTGTACAAAATTAAGAAATTTCCAAGTTTTTGTAATTAATTCATTACATTTATAGCTGCACAGCAAAGTTGGAATTATAGGCAATATTCTTATACAATGTTTAATTTAATAATTAATACTTACATGAGCGATAGGTTTTGTATTTCCTGTAGTAAATAAGATTGCTATAGAAAAGTGTTTTTCTTGCATAATATTCTTATTATTTTGTAATAAATATATACTTGCATAAGAAGGCGTAAAAAATACATTTTTTTATTAAGAAATTTTATTTATAATTTTTTACAATGTAAATTTTTGTTTATAAATATTGTTTACAATGTTTTCACAGGCGAAAAATGAATATATAATAAAAAATAAATTGAGAAAACTACCATTACGGACAGGAATCAAACCCCGGTTCTTCACCATAGAAATTCTCGACTGTCGACGATTGGCCACGACTCCACTTGAAAACTATTGGAAATAAATCTATAATTAAATAATAATAAAACTTTAGTCGTTAATATCTCAAAAACTATTGAATATTTGTGGCTATAATGATATATTTTCTTAAACTGTATGACGATATCTACAAACCTGCAAATTTTCAACTAAATCGGTGACCCGAAGGACTTGCACTCTCCTTGTTAGTTTAGCATTAAAAGGTCCTCTGTTCAGGTCATAGTGATACATTCTACCGAATACACTTTGTTTTTTAAATGTTCCCACACAGAAAGACCTCATGGTGTCAGATTCGGTGATCTCGTTGGAAATTCAATACACCCACCTTTATCAACTGGGAACACCTTCATCCAATTTAACAACTGGGAAACATGTTCTTCAACATGGCTCGAATTACACGATGATAATGAGCAGTAGCACGATCGTATTGCCTCATTACGAACGATAAGTAACAGATCCAGAAAAAATCAAATTCATTTTTGAAGTCTTCTTCAATCATGGTACACCATATACGTACATTATTAACATTGAATCACCAAATGATTCGAAATGACTGACTTCAGACTTTTTATTCTTGCAGTTATCCAAATTATTCATTATTTTATTATTATTATTATTATTATTATTATCATTTCTATTTCTATTGACATAGAAATGTTATTATCTTTATTCGTATTATTCTAGTATTAAAGATAATTTCATACTACTCGTCGTACGATGATATTCGAAAAATATTTCCAGAAATGATAGCATTTCAGTATAAATAGGTTAATATCTTTTGAAATATTACGAGTTGTATCAAAATAATACATTAGAAAATGCATAATTTTGTTTCACATTTCTTGATGGCAAACGCAAGGAAACATCTGTGACGTTGACTAGGATACAGATGGCTGAGTTACTGTATATCAGCGATTAAGTAATATTGTTTTATGTTTTTCCATATATAGGTTAATTTGACTGTACATCTGTAGAAAAATATATTATAATCCGTATTAAAAATTGGTAATTTTTGTATGAGAAAATTGGAAACACTTGTTTGTATAACATTATAGTTCTTACAGCAGTAGGTTGCTTTTCTTTTTACCATTTTTTATACATTCTTGCATATTATTCATCATCTTTGAGGATTTTATTTGTCTTTACAGTACTTTTTGATTCGAGCACTTTTCTTGACAGTCGAGAAATTGTTGTCTTTTATATTATATTAATTAGTGTATTTATTTTTATCGATATAAATTTAGGAAAGGAATTCCTTCATTATGTTAATCTCAAAATCCATAGTCATGAAGAATACCACCGCATATCATGGATTTTCACTTTCGAGATGTTGCTGTTTAACATTCTAAATATTAATTCATGTTATTAGCATTCGGTTAAGTTGCATGGTTACATTTCTGATAAAATGTGTAAATCATACGTCTTGCTAGTCATTTAACAAACAACAAAATTTATTTTCAAATTCTGTCTTGCAGCGTTTTTCCTTGTGACCACAGCAATATTATCTAATTCTCTTTCACTTTTAAACGATTTCATTTACTATATTGTCATCATCTTATCTCTTGACCAAGAATAATTGAATTTAATTTAAGAAAGAAGTATATTTTCAGCATTTAGCCTTCCTTATTTTAATACTTGTCTCCATAAATTCATAAATAAAACAAAATTCATTGGTATATTTACACCTATAAATAAATCTTATATAGATACATTCTCCAACTAATGAAATGTACAATTCACGTCATCGTGTCAATATTTGTATAGATAGAAGAACAATAAAGAAAGATAATCGGACATATCTATATTCCTTACCGACCATACCTACGAGATTATCCAGCACAGCGATAAGAAATTGAAGGAAATAAAATAAACTTTTATATTCTCGAAATTTACCTATGAGTGACTCATCTGATATTACTATCTTGATTTATGCTGCTATTATTATCTGCAACGAAAAATGTTTAGATAAAAGTTAAGTAAAATAAATTCCAATATGATTCATTTTTTACGAGAGCCTGAAGGACATATGAAGGTCAACCTTGTTTTCTTACTTATCAATGTGTGCTTTTTAACATATTAGTCAGTACAGCTCGACATTACCTATAAAAAAAAGAAATGTATCAATCCATGTACATATATTAATTCACGTCTTTAATTTCTTCTTTTTCTATTACGTCGATTTCTTCCTTTCTATAGTGTCCATTTAGTGTCCATTTACATTTACCAAGCATTGAACATTATCTATGATTACATTCCTCCCAGTAACTTTTTCTTCTTTTTCTTCTCTAAATTATATAATTATATTAATTTGGAAGATATCTTTATTTGAATATTGACAGTAGTAACCACTGCGACTAAGATCAATTCATAACAAACCCAATGAAACTATCTTTCTTGAAATCATTTTCCAGCGTCTCTTTTTAACACTCATCCACGTCACCAACACACTGAAAGATATATAGAAATCAATTTCAGTAAAACACGAATAAAATACAAATCTTGTAAAAAATTTACCCCAAAATAATTTCATTCGAAAATTAGGTCAGCTGACAATGGGTTGTCAATTGATATTGTCTGACAGCGAACGTGATATCCGTGCTCATTTATTAACGATCACTATGACCGCACATTGAAGCAGTTCACGCATCTTTTGAATTCTGCGGTCAGGGCTGGGTTAAAGAGAATGCGGAAGTCTGACTGGATCTACCCGAATATTTATCGTAACCGCGTTCAATGGAACTCCGCGGAGAGTAAATAAGAGAAGTTACAGGTTTTGCAGTATATAAACGCCTTTACCGTACACCGTTGACCCATTAATCGTTAAAAGACACGAAAAGAATTATACCTACAGTTTCTTCAAAGGTTCATTCATCTTTCCAATTCATCTATATGAATTTTCTTATAATTCATCTGAAAATGTTTAAAAGATGTTTAATATTGAAAAAGATTTTTCTCCATTTTTTATTTGAAAATGTTACACATTGGTTAAATTTCACGATAAAAATTGAAAAAAGAAATAAGAAATTTCATAATAAAACTTTTTGGAATGTATAATAAATTTTTTAATGGAACGAGACTATAAAATTTGTAGATTTTGCGTGATAAATAGAAGTTTGTGCACATACGGGTATTTTCTGTCAGACTGCAGGTCCGAATATGTGGGTTCTTTTTTGGACGGTGAGTTGGACGAAAAGATCATTTTTATCTATGGAAATGGGATAAGTTTGTAAGATATTTTGATAAATATGTAAACTCTCTGAAAACCAGTAAATTTTTCTTGTATCTCTCATGGATTTTTGTATTCTAGAAAAATGACAAGTATACCTCTATATGTTTTCAAAATATTTCAATTTTCCAACGATCCATGGTATTTTCCATTATTTAAATCGATAAAACGAAATATAAAGTAAAAGAACTTCATTTCTAACAATGAAAATTAAATTCTGAAACGAATATAATCCTTTGACCTGGAATTGTAATAAATTTTTACAAATTTTCAATATATTAAATATCAATCATAACTTAAAACAAGTATTACTTATCATAACCTCAAATTCTCAAACCGTCACATAAAAACTATTTCATCATCTGTTCAAAATTTTTGAAACAATTTCTTCTAAATTATCGCACGAAATAACCTTTCACGTTATAAGTGAAAAACGACAATTGCATGCACGTTTATTGAACTGGAAGAAAAATTAGTCCGCCGTTACAGATCGTTATAAACGATCAGTAGTGGCCTGTAATTTCGTCGGTTCAATGTTAAGGACGCGATATCACTTTGCCCGTGATACATATACATACGCACAGACACACGCTATTATTCACGCATACACGGACACACGCTGTTATACACGCATACACGAGTAGACCGATCATCGGTGTCGGTCAGCTGTTTTGGTATACTCGAGGCCCAACTCTTGAGAGGCGGTCGGCTCTTCGAAAGAAAAGATGGACAAAACGTCCTGGGATAGTTCCGTTAGCTCGACCAGCCGAGTCGAGATGCCCGCGCGAGGCGAGAAAGGAAGGAGACGGACGGATGTAGCTGACTCCCTTCGAAAAATATCTCGCTGCCTCGTCGTAAGTTCCTTGAATTTCCCGAATATTCCTTGCGCTTTCTATCGTTCACTTCTGTCACGTTCTAGCTTGTCGACCATTGGTCGATAACCCGATACCTTATTCGGTGAAAACGCACCTCGTAACCTGAGCAGACTATACGCGCTTTGTTTCACTCACAGAGGGCTCCTTTCTTCACTGGTGGCTCCATCTCCCCTTGCAGTTTTTATTTAAACCACAGTCGATCGTGAATCTTGTTAATCAATGTCTCGTGAAATAAATATGCCTAATACAGGTTAGGATTCGAAATCTCGTAACGGTCGACAGAAGTTGTGCGTGGATCAGTGTAGAGTTTAGCTTATCGATACGCTCGCAGACGATATGTATGGTTAACGGGAAACTAAACCGACGTGACTTTGCTTTAGCTGCGAGAGCAACATGTTTGTTGAATTATTTTAATCGATACGATTTACACGAAAGATGCTCGTTTCGAGATAAGGTGAATTCGACCGTGTTACATGCCTTCGCTATTTTATCGTGACCGAAACGAATGTCGTTTATTTGAGGTAATACGTGCTTTTGTTGTGACGATTCTGTTATCAGCTTCTTGTTGGTTTTTATGAAAGTAGGCGTGTCTGTTTGTTTGCATAAATTTTGCGGTTCGATAAATTCATAATAAACGACTAGCTTTTACATTTAATGGTTAACAGAGGAAAATGAATCAAAGTGTCATGATATGCTGTTTAGTAAAATATAATTGGCTAAAAGAATTTAAGATTAAATTATGTGTAGAAATTGAACATTTGAATAAAACATTATGTATCATAAATACGTGAAAGTGAAAAGGATAGAAGATTATTTATTTCAAGTGTTATTTTTTTGACGAGACATAATTTTTTAATATCCAGTTGAATATTATCCAGTATATATCATGTAAGTATACTGGAATTTCAATTAATATTACATTTTACTTCATTGTCATTGAGAGGCTTTTAGAATATTTGTATAACCTAGAAATTTAGTTTCATTTTCTAAAAATAAAGTATCTAAATTCCTTTACAGATAATGTTATTCCTTCAAATTATTACTTGCATGAACAATATGTTCAAAACCACATTATCGAAAGAGATTAGAATTTAGATTTGACTTAGAATAATATAAATTTTAGTAAATCACAAACATACTTGAGAAAACTAGCAACGTGTAATGATAGTACCACGCATAATGCGTTAAACATTCCATACTACAGTCGCGTCAACATTTCCAATACCACTCCACATCGTTCTTTCTCTTTCTCACATTCGTGCATTCTCAGTCTACCTGTTACACCTCTTTCTCTCCAGTTGCATTCGCATGCCCACACTCTTCTTTAAAATGCCACGAGAGACACGATAATAACATTAAGGCTCGCCCAGACTGGAATACAAACGCTGGAAGCGACGTATCTCGAAAATGGGTCGACTGTCATCGAACTGAATTTCTGGCGACTAGGTTATGGCGCCAAATCATTATAAACTAATTTCATTTAACGATATATGATTTATTTATTTTTATATTATATAGTTATAATTTTATTGTATATACTAATAACTACATTTAATTATATTTACAATTTTTGTTCACGTGATCAATGGTAAGCGGCCATATTGATTTTGTTTGAAAACTAAAAATTCAAGATGGACGTCAAACTATATAGTATTAAAAAAGTGTTATAATTTTTGATTTAATCGAAAGTATGATGAAAAATGTTGGAAAAAACCAGTGCTAATATAGAAATCTGTATCGAATTTTCTGAAATAAGGGTCCATTTTCAAAACAATTCAAGAAAAAATCTACATGTAAATAAATTCAAGATTGAAATCTAGTAAATCCTACACGAGGACGGTATCCACATTCATCTAAATGCATAGGTACTATAAAATACAAACATATTTTCCACATTTGCATACAATCTTTACACCTTTCTCATTCTATTTTAAATAAATCATTGCCCTCTCCTTTCTCATTGCAAGGTACACATACTTTAATAATCTGTCTAAATAAATAATTTCTCAGCTGAACCAGACATGGCACCTGTATAATCCTATAACGATCCATTAAATCAAATCTACGGATTTCAAAAACTCCAGGGATAATACTCGCACAATTTCCTGGCTGTGAAGATGCGAACAGTGCTTCCAGCTGTTATGTCCTAGTCTGTACGAGCCTTAACCCTTCATCAGACGTGCCTGGGTCTTCTTTAACCCATGACCATAAAAGCCTCGTCAAACTACTCGACAATGTGTGACTTAAACCAAAATCTATTTATGTATATTTTTATGTACATTTTCATATACTCTTTGATCATTTTTTAGTGTTAGTTTTCGAAAGGGAGACGCATTGTTTCACAATATTGTAATATGCCAATTGAAAAATCCATCATACACAAATAATTGGGATGTAAGTTCTAAGAGCAAATTGTTTTAATTTAAAAAAATACGATAACAAATATACAGAATTATAACTGATATGATCGAAATAGGAAAAATGGTAAACGTGGATCCATACTGACCTGACCCAAGCACGGTTACTGATGGCCAATAGAAACGTCGGTTGACGGAGAGAAAATCTGTAAAGCATGATAGCCTTCCAGAACACCATACTTGCGTTGCATTTTATGCTATCACGAACCACGGGCCACAAATGGGCGATGGATTGGTCGGTCGTGTAAAACGGGCTGTCTGCCCGAGGTTGATGTCCGGATCCCGCGCCAACATTCCAACTCCTCGTTCCTTCCTGCTGGTTTCTTCGATCCGTCCCGCGATCCCAGTTCTAGAGAAACGTTTAGGTCGAAGGTATGGCACGTGTAAGGGCCTCACTTTCGTTAAGAGCCGTTGCTCTCGAGCCACGATCGCTCTTCTCGTGGCTTTTCCGTGCCAACTGATAAATGGGTCGTTTTTTTTACTTGGCTTTCTCATGCTACCTGCTTGCCATTGCGGAGTTTCTGCGTGGTTTTGGTTAGATATTGTGTTTGATCGTAATTGTTATTTCGTAACTTGGAAAATTGCAGAGGATTAGGATTTGACTGTAGTTTTTGATTTTATTGGGCTCTATTATACATTTTGTTGCGTTTTTGGGGTTTCAAGAATATTCTTGGTCTTGCAAATGAAGTATGTTTTTCCATTTTTATGCAAATATGAGGGTGTAGTAACTGGATGTGCTTTATAGTTGTGCTTGAGCATTTTATTTGGAGGGTTATTGAATGGGAATATTTGAAACTTACATTCTTGAAACTTGCAATATTTTACATAAAAATCTATGTATAATTGCAAATATATGCCTTTCGTTAGAAAATATAGAATTTTCTAAAAATTAAGGTTTTTGACTATTTTGCAAGTTGATAATTAGATTGAAAAGGAGATTCAGGTTAATACGAATTTTTAGTTTCATGAAAAGGTTTTTATTTGATTCTGTTCCATGAAGGTTGTTTTAGTAGGTTTTCACGTTAATGAACTAGCTATATGTGACAAAAGAGTGAATATTTGAGAGCACTTCTCATTTCTGGGTTACGAATTCGTAACAAACTTACAAATGTAAAAGCACAAAAATAGGAAAGCTGGATTTAGATAGTTGGTTAGGTGCACTTGTGTAGAATTAACCTCATTCGCAGAAGTATTTCTGGAAAATACTACTTTAAATTACTTTTACAAACTTTTACAAATAATTATTCTATAATAAATAATACATTATTTTATTTGTAATTAATAGAATTATTTTATTTATTTTGTTATAATTTGGATAAATAGTTAATTATTAATTATTATTTAGTTAATAAATAACGCAGAATAGAAGCACATAATTTCTTTTCGAAGAATCAGTGTATTTAAACTGAAAAATCAGTGGAATTTTTTCTGGGATTGATATAATATAGTAATTGTGTTTAAGAGAGTGTAACTGTTCTCAAGGTAAGGCGTGATATGGAACAAATTGAAGAACCGTAACCCAATAGTATTTATTTTTTGAACAAATCCAATCATGCGAGAAGTATCTGTTTTTATTACTGCAAAGAATTCTACCTTCAGTGTTGCATTCTCATTGTGTAATGTAGCCGTAAATCTTTTAAATAATTATGTGAAAATTTATAATAAAAAATATTAGTTATTATATAATTAAAATTTAATCATGCGTTAGTGCGCACATACATACTAAATATCTATATAATATTATATAATAATTGATATTTAATAAATTTTTAAAATGTTATTTTCTAAATTTAATAATTTATATTAAAAAATACCAGATATTTATTTTGTAGGAACATCTTTATCACAATATTTATAGGAAAATAATATAATTAATATTATTAAAAGTTCACATTATCTTGATTAAGGAAACAGCAATATTTGTAAAAACAATCACGCAGTGCAAAAAATTATTAATCAATCTTTTTAGAAACAGAAGCTAACAGAGAAAGCACTTCTACTCTATTAGAAACTAAAGTGCCTGAAAGGCACTGAAACATTAGAAAACCATTATGAATTGTTTTACTAGAGAAATCGTAATTTTCTATTAAAGTGTAATATCCTTCAAGCGATCAAGGAATTAATGCATATACACGTGTATACACAGAATGACTATCTTATGACCTAAGAAAAGGTTGAAATTATATATGATAAGTAAAATATATGTACAAAGTGTAATTGTACAGTATACTCTGTGTAGCAGGCAATAGATGATATTAAAATAATGCTATACAAAGATAATTATACAAAAATAAACCAAAAGTATAAGACACAATCTTCCAATAATTTTCTAATCAGAAATAAAATAGAAGTACTGAGAAAACAATTTTACCATTAATATTTTATTTCAACAATTAAGTACTTCAATTACATATATAAGTATTCATGAACAGAATAAATTCTCAGAACGAAATTTCTCAAAATCTAAATCTAAAATTTAGAAATTCTATTCTACGTTTCTAACCTATTTTTGCATAATAAACCACCTCCATATCTTTACACCCTGTATATCAATGACTATAGATAATGCTACCTATAAAGTAAATTCTCTTACATGACTTCCCATCTCACTAGCACATGTTTCTGATTTGAACCATATGCTCAATAGCTTATACAATTTCCCAATATTAATTCCCTAGACTTTCAGTTGTACCAACACTCGAGGTACGTTATATCGAACGCACACAAGCCAGTTGATTTTATAGACTCGTAACGATGACTGTCTGATCGTCCTCATAAAGTAGAAATTTTGAGGCAATCACCGACTGATATCCGTGTTTAGAACACAAACATTAAATGTGCTTCATATCACTACAAATTATCAGAAATATTAAAAACCCTCTACCAACGAAATTACTCTTAGATCCGTTTACAAAATAAATTCTGTTACTTGAAAATACCCATTTTATATCTCGACAACGATTCCATCTGACTGCATAAGCATTTACGAAATGGCGAAATGGGGGCATCATGGCACAATAATAGCGGTGCAACGGTAGATTCGCGTCGTCTGCTCGTCTATTAATAGATTTAGAAGAGGACCATCTATTTTGGAAGCGATATGTTCGCTCGAGCCGACACACTGCTATCCATCGGGAACATTGTTGCGTCTGGTGAATTCCATGCCGACTGCAGCGCCACCGTAAAAATCACAAACTCGTAAAAAGTTGCACGAATCTCGTTGAACTCGTGCCAAAGCGGAAGCAGAAAAAAGAGCTTGTACCATCTTCGGTATTTTCGCTTTCGTTCGTTTAGAGTGAAAGTGCTTCTATTTATAGAGAAAATAGCCGAGCGTATACTTGATGGTGGAAATTTCTATTTGCTAATTAAGTCAAGAAGTCATATTACATACGGATTAGAGATTTTCGTACTTCGTTTAATTATTTTGTTCTTTTCAATTTTGAACTGCATGTGTCGTTGAAACACGTTGCTATGTGAAATTCGCATTTTGAAACGGGTTTTAGTACTGGGGGAAAAAACTATGTCAAAATGGCCGAACGAAAAAACTAGTTATTGCACACTTCTGTTTTTCTTGTATGTTTATTTACGAGCATTTGTGGTAGATAAAAAATAGTACATAGATTACGAGATATTTTTCAGCAAGGTCTTCATTTCTGTCGTTTAGAATAAGTTGATAATGATTTACGATAAACGTGATAATTAAAGGTGGCATTTTTGAAATATTTGAACATACTCGAAAATATTTACTGTAAATAATATAGTATGTAAAGTAATATACAATATTATATAATATGGTACGGTAAATATTTAACCATATTTGACTATATTACTATTTAATTTATTGCTTTTAGTAAATAATTTACTTAATTTTGAGTTCCGTTCTTTTTATTTATTAATTTAAATAAATTATAACAACAATATACTAGAAGTAATATTTGAATACTGGATTTCAGAATAAAATTATATTTTAACTACAGATTAAGTCCTATTCCTATGAGAAGAAGGACCATTAATCTTAGATTTTTAACATAACCTCACTTTCTCAAGGATATATCCGTAAAATATTGTATAAAATGAAAATGATATGTCGTCTATAAACTGACAGTATATATAGCGAGTGTACGAATAAATATCATAATTTCTCGCTTCAATTTTCTCTTTGAACTTTTATTTAATTATAAAATCATTTATGACAAAGTCCATATATATGAAGTTAATTTATTATAATATTAATTGGGATATAATAATTGTACGTATGTACAAGATAACGTATAATTGAATAAAAAACCTGTTCTCAATGTTATCCATACAAAAGCAAATTAACGTAGAAGAGTGAAGACAGTCATTGCATATGCAGGTCAGCTTTTAACGTAAACGGGTTTATATTTCGTTCCTGCTCGGTGTAACACATGCTAACGGGCTAACGGGACACACGTCGAACAGCGTGACAAAAATTGTGTCTGTTTAAAATAGGTAATAACGTAAAGTCTCTAGGACGAGACAAATTTAAAAATGACACATCACTAATTATAATAATATAATAACTCTAGTAATAATATAGTAATTGCAAACAAACTTGACGGTATAATTTAATTTATTGTTTAAATATTTTGCTGATTGTTTGAAATCATCGTTAATAAGTAAGGTTATGTAACGGGGAACGTTTAAATTTATGCTTGGAATTAAATATCACAGCTAATAATAATTGAAAACAAGCTTTATGGAATAATTTGCTTTATTATCTAAATATTATACCGATTTATTTAAAGTTGTTAATAAGTGAGGTTATGTAAAGAGGAACGTTTGAATTTATACTTAGAATTAAATATTACAGCTAATAATAATTGAGAACAAGCTTTGTGAAATAATTTGTTTCATTATCCAAATGTTATACCGATTTATTTAAAGTTGTTAATAAGTGAGGTTATGTAAAGAGGAACGTTTGAATTTATGCTTTGAGTTAAATAGTACGGATAATAATACTGGAAAACAAACTTTTATAGTAGAATTTAGTTCGCTATTTATATGTTCTGATTCGTTTAAAATTATTGTTATTAAGTGAGGTTATGTAATGGGAAACCATTGAATTTATATGTACAATTAATTGACCGATATAAGCTACTAGTCAGAAGCTTATTTGTTCACATGATTCTATCATTTAATGACGCAAATAAAATCTAATTTATTATGTAAGTTCAGCTTCTGTTAAAGATTTCGCAATCTTAAACGCATAATAGTCTTTTCATTTTATCGAAGAAACTAATTCTTTAGAAATTGTTATGTCCGTTGATTTCCGAGATACCGTTGGATAGTGTTGGGTAGTGTACTTAAACACGTACCGTTTATTATTACTTTAATTATATTCATACTTTCTAATTTCTAATTTAATGGATTTTAAATATCACAAATTGTTTAATTCATAAATACGAATACACATTAACAAATAATAAAAAGTAGTACGAATTAATCTGTATTTTTGAACAACTAATATCAACGTTCTTTTATTGCTTACAATATCGTAATAAAAATATAACAAAATGCTTTATGTAAGGAAAAATATTTCTGTTATACAATAATTTTATGTACATACAATAACAAATATATCTGTCGTAGCAAATTTCAATTCAGATTAAAAAATTGATTTCCTACGTAAATTTCCAAGTTGGAGAATTTGCTGGTTACGAATTTAACCTCTCTTTTGCAGAAAAAAAACGAGAAGAAATAGAAACAATGCTCGAAGAATGTTAGGATGACTCACATCGATGAACAGCTCTTTATTTTCGTACTTAATAGAAGTCATAAGCTTATCTTTCGTTTCGGAACCTCCTACAGACACAAAGGGTGATTCATAGGGAATCGTGATAAATTTAATAACACAAATTTAGCATTGCATCTGTTCACTCGGAAACGGTTACAATCAGCATTCAGTTCATTTATAAATAGTTCGATCGCCACATATTTTTCACGAGAAACCAGTTTGTCGAATGAATCTGGCACTAAAATTCCCTATCCAGAATAACTGCATTTAAACTTTTTATTTTTATTCTTACAATTACTAACAGCTGCTATTGACAAAATTAATGTTGTTTTCTATTCAGATATAAACATTATTATATACATTTATATAATTTATATATTTACTGCTAGAATATTAACTATAATACTATATTTTTAGTATTCGTATATTATTAGTTATAATAATTATATAAATAATATACTATATTATTATTACTGTATTATTAGTATTATATATTAATATCATAGAATACTATATATAATATTATATTTAAATTCCAGTATTAATCAGGAATAAAATATTTTCTGTTATTTTTAAATAGCAAAATGTATACTTTTCCTATAGCTTCATGAAACAACGATAGTTAATAATATAGTTAAGAATATCATTTCCATAGAAGTGTTTATATTTTGAATTAATAACGTTCATTTTATTTAGTTCGTTATTCGTGTATAATATGGATGGGTGGAACATGACTCTTCTTTGGCATCGGTTGGCTTAACATCTTTTTTATTCGTAACTTTGTTTTCATTTGTCTGTTTGTACGTGTGAGCTATTAGTATAATAAGAATTTCGACTCTGGCAGTGACTTGTACTTATTTATTTTGGTTCACTGCTATAACCTTTGCAAACGCCTAGGTATATTTATATCGACAATTGGTCGATTTTCCTGTAAGTAAAAAGTTGAAAAATGTGTTATTTAAAAGACAGGGAATAATGATTGTATGGAAAGCAATGAATTGTATATTTTGAATAATAATTACCTTCGTGGAACAAGAAAGTTACAAGAACTCTCGCAGAGATTCCACATTTCCTTATACATTGCCCAAGATGCTGGATAACGGTTACACACGTTAAGTAGTTTCAGCCAAGCCTAACCCAGAGTTAGTCACGTTATGACTATGATTGAGAGAATTAATCTATGTGCTTTCTATTGTAACAATGAATTCTACTTGTCTTTTATTTATAGATTAATTTTGAAAGCAAAATTTGTCGTGGAGTTGTAATAAATAATATTGTTATAATAATGGATATAATTTGTATGAGTTTGAAATATTTATTGTTCCTTTATTTTGTTTTTGTTAAGTATGAATATATGTTTTATGTAGAGTAAAATAAAAACAATATGCAGGTATTTAATGAAAAGAAAATTGTAGTATAATTTTTTTGGTTAATATCGTGATAATATTATAATTTATGTTACATTAATATTACATTTTCAAATGTATAAAAAGGTAATCATATACATAAAATATAATTCAATATAATAAATAACTCTACTTATGTAAATAGTTCATTATGATAAAAGATATTAATTTTTAATAAAGTTTCGCTGACAAATTTTGTTTTTATCAAACATATTTAAACTTCCAGACACATGTAACTTTATTAATAGCAATAGAGCTACTGAGAAAGTTAATTACTCTTAAGTAATTGAGAAACGGGATCTACAAGTATTAGATTTTAATTCATCTATTAATAATACGGTATACTGTGAAACAGTATTAAAGATAGAAATCCCTTTGTGTCTCGGACATAGCACAAGATAATACCACGAGTTAATCGCATATGGTATCCGATTTTTATTTAATCAAGTTTGGCGTCATCCAATTGAATTGAATCGTCCTTGATGATGAGTTCGAACTAGATCGAAAAATTAAATCTCCTTCGATCCATTTCCGTTTTATGCGCGCCATTGCATTAACTTACAATTTCCCTTAAATATTACTCAAAATCAATATTAATCTTAATAGTGGTTCTAAATAAAAAAATATATATTACCAATAATAATAATTATGACACTTACTCTAATAATCCCTGCTTGTCGTATTTTGTTTTAAAAAATAACTACAAGTAACAAATTCTTCGAATTCGACATTCATATCGTGAACAATAAAACCATATGTAACGACGCAATTCTTTCCAAGACGATCTTCTATTAAATTCAATTGAACATGGTTGGTTGTCGAACTAACCGATCAAAGCGACACAGTTCGATACGGCGACTCGAATGTACTATTATATGCACGAGTCGACTGTTTGGAAACGAAATGTCCACTCGGGTTCACATTGCGACGAGCCACTCGTAAATCCAAAGCCAACGAAGAAACGAATGGTCATCGCTCGAAAATCGAACGGTATCTCGGCCCTGGCCGCCTCGGTGTCTGGTCGCCTCTATTCCATCCTCGCTCGACGAACAGCTTGGCTTCTCTAGTGGGACATTGTCTACAGAAGGTCGGCGTACCTCTCACCTTCGAACGGACGACCGTTCCGTAAATAGAGTTGGTAAGGAGCTTACGTAATCGGCGTGTACTTATGCGCGATTTCCATCGTTGCCTCGCAGATTATGCTGTTCGATTTCTTATCCCAAGTCGCCGCAAGCCACAGGCGGCTCTTTTCTCGAAATCGACCTGCAAAGTGAGACACGAATTGGTCAGAGACGATTAACAGGTGAACGTGGCGAGCGGACGAATTTCAATGGCTTCCCTCGCGGTTTCGCGACACACGAATCGTTTTTTCCTTGTTGCGCGCGCACGCGCTGCGCCGTCGCCGCGAAAACAAACACGTTTCTGCGCAGCACAAACAAATATGCACGACTGTCGAAGCGACTGGTATTAAAATTCGCGCCACGCGGCTTGATTAACATTTAATTGGCCTAATTATCCGATGCCGCGTTTTAAGTTGCCGTATAAGCTTCTAGTGAGATGCTTTAGATTCCTTGTATGTATAGATAAGAATTAGAAGTAAAGCTAGGAATTGATAAAAGAAATTGCTAGACTGCGCGCGCAGTAGGTTACAGTATAGGGTGATTCACGTGCTCGACCATTTTAATTACTCGTTCACTGTTACGTGGAAAATCGTGTCAAATAAATATCGTACGGTGTCAAGGGAAACTCAAGGTGAAATAATCTTTACTACTTTGTTTTTTACTGTCATTAGATGATCGTCTGGAGCTTTTCAAATGATACGTATTTTACTTTATATGTAAATTTTAATTTGCAATTCAGGAGAACATTGAACGCCGAATAAATTAGGACTGGACTGTAGCATAATATATAGT
Organism: Eufriesea mexicana; assembly: GCF_001483705.2. Taxonomy (NCBI): domain Eukaryota; kingdom Metazoa; phylum Arthropoda; class Insecta; order Hymenoptera; family Apidae; genus Eufriesea; species Eufriesea mexicana. The sequence goes on along the minus strand of NW_016911532.1, from coordinate 359,405 downwards.
ATGCATTGGTACACGAGGTTAAGAGTTAGTAATTACCGAGATGCTTCTCAAATAATTTTTAACACAAGTAAAGTAAGTAAAGTGTATAATATGATCCGCTAGAATAATTTTCTGAAATTCACGACGCCATGGTTCATTTTGGTCACTATATTTTCAGCTCATAACCTTCATGCTGTGTTGGTAATTGTCACTACATCAGTTCAACGATACCTAAACGCAGTTGTTAAACTTTAATTATAAATATCTCGAAAAATATGGAGTATCTGATGCGACAGTTTTGTAAACAAAATGATGAAATGCACCAGTATTTAAAGTTCCAATTGAATCGATGACCGGAAGATATTCCAGTCCACTTGTCAGTACAAACACTCTGCTCTCATGCAATTTTCCTCGCAAGCACTATAAACGGGGATCGTATCTCGCTTCTCGCTACCACTAAATTTCATCGTTACGGACATTTGCCACGTTTGCTAATGATTGCAGTCATACAAAGGTGTGTAAATAACTTTTACGGATTTTAGTTTACGTAGCGGAAACCTGGCACATATTTCGTTGCTTTTATATACATTTTGTGTTTGAATTTGCGAATTAGAATTCCTCGCTGTATGAACTTCTAATTTCAAATACTTCTTTTTCCAGCGTTACATTAAAAATTATTTAATTATTATAATTATTGTAATATACATAATATATTATAATATATATCTTATTTTTTTTATTATAATTATTATGTATTTTATATATACTATATTATTTATTTACTCGACATTCGAGTTGAAAAGTAAGTTATTAAATATTCCATTCAGAAAGCTGAAGGCGATATTGTTGTTTCGATAAAAACACAAGTAGTAAAAAGCTGATAATTATACCACCTTGACATTTACGATTAATTTACCTTTAGTATCATTTGAATTAAAAGTTACGTACTCGCATATCTACATTTTTAAAAATTTTATTTTGTCTGCTTATTAATGTATCACTATACTTTATTATTATATCATACTCGTAGCAGATAATCTACCTGCAGCAATTATTGATTTTTAGTCATAAATCAAAGCAAAAAGTCTTAATGACTGACAAGTCTTTTCCTCATAGGGAGGTGTACATCTAATTATAGAAAGTTAAGATGGTCGAGTTGGGTGAATCATTCTTCATATCTAGAAAAAGAAGAAGAGCGCGATACTTATTTGATAAGGAAATCAAACTCTGTTGTAGTTTATGATAGTAATTAATATAGAGACTATTATTCAAATTTTTCTGCAGTAACACAAACAAGTATTAAATTTTTATAATTTTAATTTTCCATAAGATCACGACTATGAAAATGCTAAATAATTTCCACAAGATGACAATTATTCTATTGCAAAAATTTTAAGATACGAGTGTTACTTTTCAGGACCAGTTCGAGATAAGCTATAGGTTTGCACTTAGTGACAGTCAGTTGCGATTCGAGTAAAAGAGTTATCGCAGAGGACAGGTTCTATTGCGTCACGTCGTCTGATTTAAATGACGGTTCTTTTTACCGTGTCGATTGCTAACAGGTGTCGGAAGCAAAGGTACGAGTCGAGCAGGTAACATTCGCAATGCGAAATTTCTCCGCGGTCGATGGCTATTGTTTCGTCACTAGACACCCTTTCGTAACGTCACGCCTTATTGCATGGAATGATGGTACCCACGTATGAGTACGGCCAACGTTTGTGTCTATTAACGTCGTAAGGACCCATATCGGGTACAGATGAGAAATTCCTAGGAAAAGAGAAGAAAATATGTACATACTTCCTTGGTGAATTTTTTAAACCGATAGAAGAATTGTAAAAAAAGTTGTAGGATGACAAAGAAATTAGAATTAGAATTAGGCGATGATTTTTTTAAATTTGATAAACTTAATACTCTATGATAATTTATCATTTTTAACGTTTAGTTTGGAACTACATATTTGTTATGTGAAATGTGTACAAAATTTATTATATTACAAGTTATGAATTGTATTTCACAAATATGTATACCATACTATATATAATACTATACATAAACTATATATATATTATATATAAATATTAATATACTACTGTACTAATATTTATATTAATATTAATATATTATT